>NC_081519.1:0-47500 GCF_030273125.1 Centropristis striata | reverse complement strand
AATAATTTTGTCTTTTTTAATAATTTTGTATCTTTTTTTTAAAATTTTGTGTCTTTTTTGTAATTGTGTCTTTTTTTTTTTGTCTTTTTATGTCTTTTTTGTCATTTTGATGACATTTTCGGCCCCCAGGTAATTTGAGTTTGAGATCCCTGCAGTAAAGTAAAGTTGGATTTTTTACAGGTTAAAATGATTATTTCTACCCTTGTCAATGTCTTTACTATATTTTCGATTCATCTTGTAACTCATTTCATGAATAAAACAATTTGTTTTTTACATTTAGTGGAAGAACCCAAACCTTTGACCACTAGTGTCTCTGTGTCTCCAGTAGGAGCTATTATTATTATATTATATTATTATATAGGGTAGTGTAGTAGGAGCTATTATTATTATTATATTATATTATTATATAGGGTAGTGTAGTAGGAGCTATTATTAGGGCCTCGGGGCAATCGCACCGAGCACTGGAGCTACTGTTATACTGTGGATTTCTTCTTATTCCTCTTGCGGACGCAATTTCGTCCCGCTACTAGTCAAATTATATATCAAAACGTGCGGTTTGATCGGGATCGGTGTGCTATTACTTTTCTCTACGGAATACGAATTTTTCGCGACGTAAGTCGCGAAAAACTGCCCAAAATTTTGCATTGAAATGAATGGGACAGCCGAAAGAAAATGAGCAAAAAAGAACATTAATTGAAGATTTTCAGACGTCTACTTCTCCGGCATAATTTCACCTAGAGACTCCATTTAAACTTTAAACAGTAGACACAAGTCTTGTGTATCGGTGTATTAATCCACGTTTCGATAGGTCATATAGTTTTTTATCAATCCCTGTTCAATCACCATGATCATTTTTGGAGAAATTCTGAGATTATAATGGGTGTGTATTGCACGGAATGTTCGTGTCACAGTGTGTGATGTCATCGCTCAGAGTGTAGAGGGAGAGGTAAAACTGTCAAAAAATAAATTTGAAAACTTCGCTCCAGGCCGCAAATTCCACTCTACAGAAATAATTTATACATAGAAATGTAGGAAAATTAGTCTTCTCACTCACAATCCTCTGGTAAAGCTGTCAGAGTTATAGTTTGGGCGTACGACGCAAAGATGCGCCACCAAAACCACCAACAGCCTCATTGGGTCCCATATTAAAAACGCAGGAAGATTTCGGAAAAAGTGAGATTTAACTGTTTTTTTAGATCGCTCTAACAAAGCTATTTTTCTATTTTTCTTAAAAAAAAAACATATGTAGAGGTTCAGGAAGAACTCAGGACGCTCAAAGTGAAGTCGGATCAATGATAGGTATTATGGTTTTGCCAAAAATGCTTTCTGTTCGAGGCCAGAAATTTCACTCTGCCCACCTCTGGCTGCTGTCACTGTGCCAGAAGATTCCACAGCTGTTAATTCTGTTGATTGCTCTGCTCTGATTGGTCGACCCCAACGCTTTGATGCTTTGATGTGATGACAGTTACAGATACACGCACACACACATGCACGCGTAAGCGCGCACACTCCAGATGCAAATGTTTCACACACACACACATTTTGAGGTTAATGGTCATAGGTTGCTGTATAAATAAATACTTGAAGAGGAATGCTTGTTGTAGGTGTGCTCCTTGTATATTATATAGTATCATAACATTACTAGTATTAATTGTTTGAAATCTCTGAAGAATCTCATCATAGTGTACACACACCGGCAGTAGCCCCCGTGGCCCTTTCAAAATTTCCCCAGAGGAAATTTTCTAGTTATGCTTATTATATTATATTATTATATAGGGTAGTGTAGGGAAGTCACAAAGTGTTGAAAGACAAACTAACACTTTGTTGGTTTTGATTTGTTCCTGTAATTTGTTGCCGATAACAGAACTGTAGAATATGCAGCTGTTGCTGGTGTTGTGTATGTGCTGATAGAACAAGAAACACACCAACACGCCTAATAACGGAGGAAGAGGTCAGCTCAGGACGGACCAGTGGCAAAAGTTTACCAGAAAGAAGAAGTGTGCAAAAACAAAAAAGTTTCACTTCCATAACCTCAGAGGGGTCACAGATCATTTCTGTCTGAAGAGGTGAAACACACTAGTACTGCAAGAATGTATTTTTAATTTAACCGTTGAAGTGTATGAGGGGTTTAGAACATTAAGATATGAGTGAATAAAGTTCCATGATCAGTTATATCACAAGTTGTTGCAGCAAAGTGTTAGTTTGAGACCGTTTATGACACAGATTTGATGCAAATTGTCACCATTTTTTATTAGTCGAGAATAAATATGTTCCTCCAGAATATCATATTAAGACTTCTGGAACACCAGAGAAAAATCTTTCCTGTGATTCAGTTTGAATAACATTTGACATATTGGAGCTTTTTGTATTGTCTACACTTGGATGGTGAACTCTACTTCTGTAAACTGCTGAGACTCAGGCCCCGTTTACACAAAGGGAAAACGCAGATATTTCCATGCGGTTTGGCCTCTCATTTACACGAAAACCCCGTTTCTATCACAGAAAACGATTATTTCTAAAAACTCCGGGCAAAGTGGAGAATTTGGAAAACTCTGGTTATTTGTTGTTGTGTCAACGGGGAGTAACAGGGTTTTAGGTTGGATTCTGATTGGCTGATGGCTTTATCCTTCTCCCTACACTGCTGCCCATATAATAGGTAGGCAGTTATAGTTATAATGGCGCTCGACGGCGTATTTATGCGGGTTGATGTAAATGACAACTTTTTTTAAATCGGGGCGGGGGGTATTCGTTTCTCTAAATACCCTGCTATGTATAAACGTGGCCTATAATGTCTGTGAGGGGCTCACACCTGTCACCTGTGTGATCAGTGATCAGCTCAGGTGTGTGTCTCTGATTACCTGGTGTAGACCAGCTGTGTGAAGCCTATATACAGGTGGGCTCAGTGCTCATTGTCTGTATCCTGAAGTCCAGGAAGGATCCTCAAACTGAATCTGAAGGATTCTCCGTCATGGACAGCTGGAGGTCTGTCCTGATGTCCAGGATCCTCAGAGGACAGAGTCCTTCTTCTGCCCAAACTCCAAGGATGCATGTGTGTGTCCTCCGTGAGCTCCGATTACCCATAATGCTTTGCGCACACCGGTCTACCGGCAGATTTAAAAATGGCGAGTGTAGAAACAGTGATGCCGGCGGCACAATATGGATTTAAATATAAAAGTATTTCCAGTTTACACTGAATGTTATCACATAACTTACAAAACTTGTGTTCAAAGTCAAGCAAAACATAAAAAAAATACCAGAATATTTATCTAAAAGATGATAAACATCTTTATAAATTGCCAGTTAAGTTAATTAATGCGTCTCAGTGGCTAAAGTTATTAATGTTAATTCATATATATGCGTCAGATGATGTACTATGTGCAAAGTATATATAGTTATACATTTGTTTATCGTGTTAACAGGCCGACAGTCCCCGATTATTCTTTATTTTTATTAATAAATAACTGTACTGTAAAGTAAAATTTAAAAAATCACAGAACACATCTCCATGCGCTGCTTTTATGAAATTAAGTAAATTCAGCCAGGATCAGATAAATATTCAGGCTTAATCCACTTTGTGGCTTTTTTTTTTGTTAAATCATGGAGATTCAACCTTACAGCATCTTCTTCCATTTCTACAAATATAATAATAATTATATAATATGTGTCAGAGTGCTGATGCCAACGACACATCCATGTCGTGAACTGGTGAAATTGCGGCGCTGAATTTGAGCAGGACGTCCAGTTACACAATGACGCACAGCTACACACTCGGAAAGCTGTTCCATGTGTGTTACACCAGAGAAAGGAAGAACTGGCCTCGTCTCTGGAGAGCCGACTCTGAAGGAAAGATCCTACCAAGGAAGGATCCTACCAAGGAAGGATCCTACCAAGGAAGGATCCTTGACTTTGGGATAGAGCCTGTGTATTACCTTCAGAGGCAGTGAGAGCGTCTCTTCTTCCATTTAATGCATTTAGTGACTCTTGGTGTCTTCTAGTGTTGGTTGTCTGTCCTGGATGTTTATTAAACCTGCTCTCTCAGGTTATACTGAGCTTATACCAAAACATTCCCCCAGTCCCTAAAGACTAGAAGCTGAAGTCTTCAGTAAATCTAGTTTAACTGGAGTCACGTTGCTCCGTCATCTCCATGGTCAGTTTAAGGTAGTAATCTGTTTCATATCAGTCTTTAACTAGTCTTGGTTTGGATCATATCAACGTGTTTGATATTATCTCAAGTCTCAGTGACGTAACACAATCACCAACCAATAGATGAGCAGGGAAAAGGCCCTGGTTCAGACCGGCCAGTAAAACCAGTAAAACCACTTCCACAGGAAAAAGGAACATCACAATAATGTCTCAATAAAAATATAGTGATGTCATATATTTAGATGTTTCTAAAGAGAACAGTAAGGAGAGCCAGTTAAATGTATAAATAAATGTATACATAAATAAGTAATAAATAATCAATGAATAATGTTTGATTAACTAAATAAAAGTTGAAGCTGATAAATATAATTATTCAGTTAAACAAATTATAATTAATAGGACATAATTGTATATGATGAATTCATTTCTAAATGTTCCTTTCCTTTATTCTTCCTTATTTCTATTTTTACTGTAAAATATTCAACTTTTCATGTCAGAAAAACAGAAACTCTTTTTCAGCTTTGTGAGGGCATTTAGTGGCGTCTTCTCTTCTTTTTTTATTTTTCAACACAAACCACTGAGTCACACTAGAACTAGAGCAGCTGGAGCCAGAAGCTGCTTCTCCTCCATTTAGTCAGTTTTTACTAAGAGATGATGGGAAAACTGCTAAAAGAATCTAGTTGTAGTCTGTAAATAGTTTCCCTGCTAGATCCACAGTCTGTCTAAAAACTCAGTGTGAGACTAAAAACTAAACTCTTGTCTTTAGCTGGGAGCAGGTGTGACACGATAGTTTTGTGGGAGTCTTTTCCAAATCTTTTCAGAGTCTTCTGATGTATAGGAAGCATAAATCATACGTATCATTCCATTAATCTTTCCACACACAGAGACACTCATTAACCTTTAATGTGGATTTAACAGCAGAGTCAATGTTGAAACAGGGTTTACATGAGTCATATGAAGGAAACAGATCAGCTGGAGGAACTAAGTCATGTAAAACTGTGTTACAGTGAATTTCCTCTGAAAACAACGTTTAACCCATAAGAACCCAGAACTATTTATTCTTAAAGGAACATTATGGGGGATATACCACATAGAACACATTTCTAATGTTTTAAAAAAAAATTCTACCCCTAAATGTCAAAGATCTGTGATATGACATATATGTGACATTGGGCGTTTATGGAAGTTATGTTTATGATATTTCTTATTTTAAAAGAAATAAACTAGACACCTTTTCTGCTCACAGAAACACAAATTTGCCTTTTTCTTTGCATCTCCACAACATTTATCAAAATTGTGACAGGATAGGATTATTTTTTGTTCATATTTGGTCAAATGTACTTAGATTAGAATTAGAATTGTTAAATTGGTTTAAACGTAGCCGAGTAACAACAAATAAGCTTTTTGAAATGAGCTCTTTTTTTACATTTCTGTTTCCAGTCACACACGTATTTTGGAGAAGTCTTGCTGAGAGACTTAATGAGTTAAGGTGAAGCATAAAGCTGAATATGAGAGATTCTAGAACATTTCACGTGTTTGTTACACAGGCGTCACCATAGGTTCCTATGGGTTAAAAACATGACTGTAAATGTCAACATGCAGAAGAAGAGTTTCAGTGTCACGCTGCAGAAAACCTTCATTATGAATCAGCGAAGAGCAGGAAGCCGCTGAAGCCGATCTGTTTTTCTGAGGTGTCTCGTGAGTTTATCGTCTGCTTCGCGTCCTTGTAGGACTCGAGCCAGACCTTCTGCCCCACCGCCAGCTGGAGCACCACGCCGCCCGTCATCACCTGGACACAGCAGCCAATCACAGCGCAGCTTCAGGACCACACTAGAGCATCCATTGGCTCCTTTCACAACGTTATATAACTATAAAACATGACATTATTCTGCTTTTACCACTAACTAATGCAGGGATGGGCCCCTTAATGCTGCAGGGCCTCAGTTTATCATGTCCACCACCACAGGGCCACATATAGGAGCATCACTAACCAGATATGATGAAACTGACATTTTAAATATGTTTACAGTGCAGTAACTTAACATATTTCATGCTCTAATGCATGTTTAACAGTATTAATAGGAATACAAAAGGTTTGAAGAAAATAAAAAATAAACACTTACTGTGATTTTATTTTTTTCAGTGTAAGAACAGCAGACCAACATTAATTACTAGAAGTTATTTGTGCATTTTTACACTGCACTTTAAGATTTCATGCTCAGATGCATGTAGTTGTACTGAGGGCCACTTCAGGTGAGGGTGAGGGCCGTATGTGGCCCCCGGGCCTCCTGTTGCCCATCCCTGAACTACTGCATAGAAGAGCATTTAAATGTAGTAGTTCATCAATGTGGAGCCATTTTTATATATTTTTTATATTTCATATAAGTCAACTTGTTGCTCAATAACGTCAGCTGACTTCCTCCTTTCCTCTCGTTATAATAACTCTGTTGTTAACATGCTGTTTATCACTACGGGACGCTGCTGTAATGTTCCTGAGGTGGTTTAGTCACAGAGTGATTATTAATAATAATAATAATAATAATAATAATAATATAATAATAGTTAATAATGAGAGAGCTCTGAGGATCTGACCTGGTCGTTGACCCTGTTTCCGGCCTTGTGGTAGTCACAGAGTGATTAATAATAATAATAATAATAATAATAATAATAATAATAATAATAATAATAATAATAAATAATAATGAATAGTGAGAGAGCTCTGAGGATCTGACCTGGTCGTTGACCCTGTTTCCGGCCTTGTGGTAGTCACAGAACACGGGTCTGTCTGAGATAGACGTGCTGACGATCTTCAGACACAAGGTGACCTAAAACACAGAAACAGAGTTAAAGAAGAAGAAGTTTAATAACAGCTGCAGATCAACACAGAAGTATTCTGATCTTTACTTCAGTAAAAGTTCAAATCTCTTTGAGAAAAATGTAGGAAGTCAGTTGTGTTTTCATGAATCTGTCCTCCTGATTATTTTAAGGCCTTCATGGCCTCGATCCCTCTGAACACCTGACGGACCAGGAGAACTCTGGAACAACCTGCCGGAGGAAATCCGCTCGGCTGAGTCAGTGATCTCTTCTTAGTTTCTTCTTAAAAACAAACTTTTATCGGAGAGCCTTTCCCGATTTTACCTAAACTTTAACTTCCCTTGAACTGTCTTTTAATTGCACAGAATTATGTCATTTTCACCATTACTTCTATCTGTTGTTTTATGTCAGTTATTATTCGGACGTCCCGCTGGCAAACTCTCTGTTTTTTTATTTTTTTTTATTTCCAGAGGGCGTAGCGACTCAATTTTCAATTTTTCCTTAGATCTGATGAATCTATAGAGCCCAAGCATGTCAGGATACACTGCAAAGTTCGTCTATTTTGGCGATTTTCAAAGCAGTGATGTGACCTCCGACCTCCGACGTTTTGACCAGAACAACACAGCGCTGATCTCAGATTAATCTCCTGAGATTATGAGGCGTTTATTGTTGACCTGCTATCTCCCCCTAAACATCCACTGACCACCAACTAATTCTCAAAAAAAAAAAAAGGCCTCCGAATAGTAACATGTTAACTGGTCTCTGTAAAGCTTTTTGTAACATGTGATTTGAAAAGTGCTCTATAAATAATGATTATTATATTATTATAAAAAACTAAACTACTTATTTTGATCACATTAAATATAATCTTTATGTGTCTGTAATTCTAAATCAAGAGAATTTTGAATGAATCCAACACAATAGAATTAGTCCGTTTTTAATTGACACTTAACACTTCCTGTTAAGTTGTTATTAACTTGTAACTTAGATAGATTTAATAAATAATATTGCATGCAATCTGTTGCCTCAATTTTATTGAGTAGCTATTGTTTATCTTTTTTTTTTACAGTGTACAAAATTTCACTTATTTACATTCCACCTCTGCAGATTACATAAAAAAATCTGTTGTTTTAAAACGTGTGTGACATATTTTTACAGAAGCGTAACTTTATTCTGATATCTGATATTGACAGCAGCAGAGACGGAGGTGTTTTACCTTTGCAACAGAGTAGAAGGTGAAGTAATAAACACCAGCCACTCTGCAGGTGAAGTCACTGGAGACGGTGGAGAAATCCCCCGGCACGTTCAACGAGCTGCTCTGGAACGTGATTTTCTGAGGAACAACAGAATGTTTTACTTTATATAAACTGCTGGGGAACAAGGTTATTATAGTTAACGAAAACTAACCAAATGACTCAAAACTAGAATTGAAAAGACATTTTCATTAACTGATATAAAAATAAAAAAATTGAGAGCTTTTTAAAAGAAATATAATTAACTGAAACTGTATTTTGTGGTTCCAAAACTAACTAAAATTATAGTGAAAATGTCCTTCGTTTTGGTCTTTGTCAACTTTTTCCATCCGTAAACCTTTTTGGTTGATATGAAATCTATTTCATCTATCTGGTTTTATGACTTAATAAACTTATTGGGGCTGAGATGGATCAGACAAAGGAAATAAAGGAAACATTTATTGTGACCTTATTGAATCTGGACCCAACAAATACCCCATTACAAAACAACTACAACTAATAAAAACTAAACTAAAACTAATAAAAACTAAACTACAACTAATAAAAACTAAACTAAAACTAATAAAAACTAAACTAAACTAATAAAAAATAAACTACAACTAATAAAAACTAAACTACAACTAATAAAAACTAAACTAAAACTAATAAAAACTAAACTACAACTAATAAAAACTAAACTAAAACTAATAAAAACTAAACTAAACTAATAAAAAATAAACTACAACTAATAAAAACTAAACTACAACTAATAAAAACTAAACTACAACTAATAAAAACTAAACTAAAACTAATAAAAACTAAACTACAACTAATAAAAACTAAACTAAAACTAATAAAAACTAAACTAAACTAATAAAAAATAAACTACAACTAATAAAAACTAAACTACAACTAATAAAAACTAAACTAAAACTAATAAAAACTAAACTACAACTAATAAAAACTAAACTACAACTAATAAAAACTAAACTACAACTAATAAAAACTACAACTAAACTAATAAAACTAAAACTAATAAAAACTCAACTAAAACCAATAAAAGCTAACACTAAAACTAAGCATTTTCCCCAAAAAATAAAAACTAATTAAAACTAGCAAACTCACTCTAAAAACTCATTAAAACTAACTGAATTTGAAAACAAAAATTGACAACGAAATTAAAACAAAAACTAATGAAAAATCCTTATAATCTTGCTGGGTAGCTTCTCAATTTCACCATCAATACAGTTTTAACTGTTAACTTATAAGTAAAACATTATAATTTATTTGTTATATTTTGCATTATTAATGAATCTGCAAGCTAACTAAAGATAATTTTAAATATATAGTGGAGTTAAAAGTACAATAATTCCCTCTGAAATATAGTGGAGTAGAAGTATACAGTAGCAAAAAATGGAAATACTCATAAATGAAGTATCTCAAAAGTATTCTTAATTACTCCACAGTACTCATGTTTTACTTCTTCACCACAGTCTACACAGTCAGAATTTAATTCAACACTATAGTATAAAATGCTAAATTTCCATAGTTTTCTTCTCAACGAAAGAAAAGAGAAACATTTTTGGATTCTATGATATTTAAAACATTTTGTTAATGAAAGGTTTGATTGATTACAGACCGCTCCGACAGTAGGGAACGTGTTGTCGGTCCTGATCATAGAGAAGGCTGAACGGGCCTGCTGAGCAGGGTCACGTCCTCCTAGAACACCAAAACATACACATAAATACCTGGATATAGAGCAGTTTATGATTATATAATTACACCAAAACATACACATAAATACCTGGATATAGAGCAGTTTATGATTATATAATTACACCAAAACATACACATAAATACCTGGATATAGAGCAGTTTATGATTATATAATTACACCAAAACATACATATAAATACCTGGATATAGAGCAGTTTATGATTATATAATTACACCAAAACATACACATAAATACCTGGATATAGAGCAGTTTATGATTATATAATTACACCAAAACAGTCAGTTTATAGTCTGCATGTGTTCTTTGTGGATCTATCCATCGGTCCATCTGTTGCACATGGAAATGGATTTTAAAAAGCGTCCACTAATGTTATGACCCTTTATAGACCATAATTGGTTTCAATGAAAAAATTATTACTTCATTAAGTCATTTTATATTAGATATTTTTGAGCTGCATCTCAGATTAATCTTCAGGTTCTCAGCTTCCAGATTATGTTCATCACTTCTATGTGGCATTTATGAACCTGGTCTCACAGGAATCCGTGAAATAGCCACGGAATCACTCAAATTTCTGTGAAACTGACACGGATTTGGCTACAATGCAAGTTAATGACATCATATCCCGTGGCTATTCCATGGATATTTGTTCCTATTGGTTTGTTCCAAGTCACGTGACTTTCAAGGTCCCAAAAAACATGGCGGACAGTTCTCTCATTTTTAGTGAAAAAAAAAATCAATATTTTGACTTAGTTTCTGCATAAAAATGGATTTTGATCACATTTCTAGCCAGAAATATATGTTTTATTTTTTAAATCTTCACTCAGTGAATGTACATAATCACTTTGTATGTTGGAATAGCCACGGGATATGACTGGCATTAACTGGCATTGTAGCCAAATCCGTGTCAGTTTCACGGATTTTGAGTTAAGTGATTCCGTGGCTATTCCACGGATTCCTGTGAGACCATGTTGTATTTACTGTTGCCCTGCTGTCTCCCCCTAAACCTCCCCGGCCCACTACCACCATAAAACTCTCTGAACAGCAGCAGCAGATGTTCTGGTGTGAGTCGTGTCTTTACGTTGTCCGATGTTCTCCCCATCAGGTCCGGGGACGCCGGCCTTCCCAGGTCGCCCCGCTGCTCCCAGGAGTCCCTGGTAGCCTTTAGGACCCATGGGCCCCTGGGGGCCCCGACTCCCCTGCTCCCCCTTCAGCCTCAGCAGGATGGCTGGATCCACGGGGCCGCTGGCCACCACAGCTGAGACAAACAGGACACGGTCAAACCTTCAGCAGAAACAACCATGTTTATCCTGTTTTAACCTCCTCTTATGTTCCTTTCTCAGCAATAATGTTTGTCAGTTTGTTTAATTATCCAAACGTGTCAGAAACTGAAAAAATCCCAATAAACATTGTTTATATTTCATTCAAAACTAATAATGGTCTTCTTTATCTCTCACAGATCAGGTTCAATGAGGATAATCCACTTGTTTTTCATTAAAAAAAATGCATGTTAAAACTTTCTTTTTTGTACATTGGAAAGACCTACATATACAATACAATGGTTTTACATGATATTGATTTAAAATATATATATATATATATATATTTTTGACCTGTCAAATTTTCTACAATGCATGTTTTTGAGTGATGCAATACTTTAAAAAGAGGGAAGAGTCTAGGGAACCAATAGCAATGCTCTAATCTGTCACATGACCTCCAGGAGGCCATATTGAAACACTATTTTGCACCACAAAAAAGCTCTCAAAACGTCAAAACGTTTTTTCCTGGCCCTTTTCCATCTGGAAAAAAAAACATTCCTACTGATAGGTGAGTAAACCTTCATTTTCGATGCAATTTATTTTCCAATTAAATAATGGAAACGTGTTAAAATGCAACGGTAGGAAAATTAGTCTTCTCCCTCACAATCCTCTGGTAAAGCTGTCAGAGTTATAGTTTGGGCGTAGGACGCACAGATGATCCACCAACACCACCAACAGCCTCATTGGCTCCCATATTAAAAACGCAGGGAGATTTCTGAAAGAAGGGAGATGGAACAGTTTTTTTAGATCGCTCTAACAAAGCTATTTTTTAATTTTTCTTAAAAAAAAAAACATATGTAGACGTTCAGGAAGAACTCAGGACGCTCAAAGTGAAGTCGGATCAATGATAGGTATTATGGTTTTGCCAAAAATGCTTTCTGTTCGAGGACAGAAATTCCAGTCTGTCCACCTCTGCTGTCACTCTTTCATTAGCAGGTGTCAGTTAATTCAGTTGATTGCTTTGATCTTTGATGTGATTACAGTTACACACACACACACACACACACACACACACACACATTTTGAGGTTAAAGGGCATAGTTATAAATCTCTGAAGAATCTCATCATAGTGAACACACACCAGCAGTAGCCCCCGTGGCCCTTTCAGAATTTCCCCAGAGGAAATTTTCTAGTTATGAGTTATGAAGCATCAAGTGGCTCCCTCTGTACTAAACTCAAAAACATGGATTGGACTTTAGCTTTCATAATGAATAATCACTCTGCACTTCACCTCAGTATGAACAAACAAACAAACACAGTTTCATGAAGCTGTTGATGTTTACCCGGCTCTCCTTTCTCCCCCTTGGCTCCTGGATATCCGTCTCTGCCCGGAGCTCCTTTCTCCCCCGCATGGCCGTCCGTCCCTCTGCAGCTCACATCACAGCGTCCGGTGGTCAGAAACACGGCCAGAACCAGCAGAACCAGCAGAACCAGCAGCCCAGAATAACCTCCCATGGTCCAGAACGCTGCAGGGAACAACTCATGGTGTTCAGAAGAAGAAGAAGGTGGTGATGGACGACAGAACAGGAGAGGAAGACGAGGAGAAGAAACTACACAAAACATCACAGTTTTTGTTTTGTGACGATCAAAAAGTTTGGATTTGGGTTTTTAGCAGCTTTCTGTTTCTGATTCCAGTATTTACAGGAGCATCTCAATACATTAGTTATATATGATGAAAAGTTAATTTCCAGTAGTTCAAGTCAAACAGCCCCGACCAGGTACTGAGTCATATAGATGACATACTTTTAGAGGCCAACATTTACATATTTAACACACTTTTTTAATTGGTCTTTTGTAATATTAAAGTTTTTTGAGACAGTGAATTTTAGGTCTTCATTAAATGTAAGCAATAATCATTATAATTAGAAGAAATTAAATAAATTAAGACATGAAAGGTGTCATTCTGTATGAAATTGATCTATATAACGTGTTATTTCCACTTTTTAAATTGAATTACTGACAGAAATAGACTTTTCTATGATATTCTCATTTATTGAGATAAACCTGTAGACTCAACGCATGTGAATACTTTAAGACCGACAGTATTTTTACACTACAATTCAGTCATTTAATGCTTCATATGTAAGAAAACTGTTCAGATATGAAATTATGAAAAACAGAGTTATAAAAATATAAAATGTGAAAAAAATTAATATTACAGGCAAGAAAAGTAGAAATTGCAGTGTGAACACTGACAGCTGAAAAACATTTAAAGCATTTCTGGAAATGTAGGAAAAAGGACAATCATTATTTAAATGGATCAACTGGAAACTAAACCTGAGTGCTGAGTCAGCAGCCACAGTGTTGTTTTAAGTTAAGTTAAAAGACTCTTAGTTTTAGTTATCTTACTAAATTTAAAACACATCATTCATTTCAGGTAATTCCTAAGAAAAACATGTTGCAGAGGTTTGAACTTTACTGCAGAAAAATAATAATAATTCAGCTACATTTATCTTTAAATGACAATATCTTATTACTTTACTTTACTATATATGTTATTGACATAATAGCACAAACAAATACTGATAAAAATATTAGAGGTTGGAAACATAATTTACTCACCAGACGAGTTTTCTGTCACCAGCGGAGAATTAAAGCCATGATGAAGAGACGATTTCCTCTTTTAGTGGACAGATCAAGACTTTTATTAGACTGAAGAGAATTATTCTGATCCTCTCTCTCTCTCTCTCTCTCTCTCTCTCTCTCGCTCTCTCTCTCTCACACACACACACACACACACAGAATCAGAAAGGAAATGAAACTTGTGATCTGACAGAAAAATTGTCCAAAGTTACTAGTTTAGGATCTGGAGCATATTTTAGACTTATTTGAAGTGTAAAATAAAGATTTTATTCATTTATTTTAGCCCGAGAAAAAAGATAAAAAAAGTTTTTATGATCCCTCTGTTGTTGGTATTTTTTACATTTTTTTATTATGGTTTACGCCTACTGTATTTTTTTCTTTCTTTCTGAAAACCACTTTATATTAAATTAATTAAACATATAAATAAATATAAATATGAAAAGATAAATAGTTTATTATTATATTGGTATTATTTTCAAATCAGTCTAATACAAGTTAAAAGAGCTTCACAAATTAAATATAAACTGTTTTTTAAATGAACAACTTAAAAAAACAAATGTAAACATAAGACAGAATGAAAGAATAGTAACATGAATAAAATTCACAAACTCAACAAATGGTGATGTAGCATCGTATGAATGACGGCTGAAGTTTCTTCACTGACTAGAGAGATTGTGGCGCCTCCATGTGGTGAAATGATGCAACTACAGCAACACAAAGTGACTGAGTGTGACAAAGCTTCACCTCTGATATTATTTACTAAATCCTGCATAATCTCACAGAGTTTAGGGAACATATGAGGAGAGTAGATCTACACATGACGAATCCAAACCGTCACATTGACATCACCTCATTCTGTCAACATGCCGTTCATGGGAAGAGCTCTAAGAAAACACAACGAGTTCTGTCTTGATGATTGTCAAAAACAAAACACGCAACCAAACTCACTTTATGTTTGTTTTCCTTCATCACAAGAAACGAGTCACAACAAGTTAAACACGTATTCTGTAAAGAAGAATCCTTCAGCTGAGACGCCACAGTTCTACTGACTGAACCACACACACAACTCTGTGTGTGTGTGTGTGTGTGTGTTCTTGTACTTCCTACATAGTGAGGACCAGAACACGTTTTAAACCAACAGAGTGAGGACATTTTTGCAAAGTGAGGACATTTCGGCCGGTCCTCACTTCTTTAAAGGCTTTTTCTTTTAGATTTCAGACTTAGTTTTGTAACCACACAATACAGTTTCAGTTAATCATCATCATCATGTAACCTTTAACCCTTAAAACAAACTAAAATTATAGTGAAAATGTCCTTCGTTTTCGTCTTTTTCAACTTTTTTCATACAAAATGAAGATGGATCAGACAAAGGAAATAAAGGCAAAATTTACTGTGACCTCTTTTAATCTCCCAGCCAACAAATACCCCATTACAAAAAACTAATAAAAACTAAACTAAAACTAAAGCATTTCAAAAAAAAAAATACTTAACTAAAACTATCAAACTCACAAAGATAGAAGTACAAGAATGTGAAGAATCAGGATTAAAACCTCAGATTGAGGAGTTTATAGTAAATAATGATGAGTCTGTAGACCAGAAACTGGGCGATTCTGTATTAATGAGTTTCCTTAAAGGAACACTCCACCGTTTTTTCATATTAAAACATGTTATTTGGGTAAGTAAGACGAGTTGATACAGACCTCTTGCGTCTCAATGCGTGCACTCAATCGCCCTGGCGCGCGGCGCCACTTGGCTAGCACTTAGCTTAGCCCAGTTCATTCATTAGGATCCAAACAGATGGACAGTTAGAAGAGACCAAACTCCTCCACGTTTTCCCTATTTAAATACAGCTACACCAGTAGTTAAACCACCAAGTATGGCGACACAAAATAAAACGTGGCGCTTTTCTAAGCGGATAAAAAGGATAACTATAATGTATGGCGGAATAGCACTTGGGAGCACTTCGACTCGGCGCAGTAATATCATCACTCCTGGAAAATCTTCTCCCTCTCCCTCTCACTTCCGTCAACAGAACCAGCGTGAGCTGCACCAGGAGTCGTAGTTCCAGCAGAGCTGATGAAGTATCAGGTTGTAGGAAGATATTTGTGAACAATCATGGTTATAACGTGCATCGTAAAGGGTTGCGATAACAAGCAGAAGGTATATAGTGCCGTCATGTTTCACAGAGAGGGAGGGGGAGAAGATCTTTCAGGAGTTCGATTGTGTATTGTGTCCAGCCTTTATAGAGCTCTGTTGGGAGAGCTTGTGTTTTGCTGTCATTTCCTTTGTAATGCATAATGTTGCAAAGTAAAATAGTCACTATTTTTCCAGTTTGTCTATATTTGTCATTTTTATAGTTCTACATTTTTACGAGTCCTTTTTCTGGGAAAAGATGGCCCATCCACTTTTGTACTGGCCCACCCGAAATATTATTTCTGCCTTCACCACCGGGTGTCTCCATGGATACCAGATGATGACTGAGAGATGCAGATCAGCAGGATTGCGGGTCACTAGAAACTTTGTGTATGTAGTGCAATCCGTTTTGGACCCAGAGGGAATACTACCAGTGGCGAAGGCAGAAATAATATTTCACACAAGCTCTCCCAACAGAGCTCTATAAAGGCTGTACACAATACAACAGTAAAGACCAAACATGCGTATCGGCTCTATCGCACGGCACAATAAATCATTTTATTGCACAAAGTGCCGACTACAGATGAACCCAATCAGTAGGCTCGATAAAGTGTTAACGTTCAGCATAACATAGACCTGCATCAGACAGAAAATTATCACATTAACGGCGATTGTTGTTTCAGTACCACGGACAGCTCACGCGTAACAGAAACTGCGCAGATCTACGGCAACCAGTTACCGTGGAAACCAGTAAGGACACAACACCAGCCTTTAATCTTTCTGTTGTCTCAGCCAGTGTTTACTGGTACTGTTTAAGGTTGAGCTGCCAGCCGTTGTGAGAAATAAAGCACGATGCGGTCCGAGCCGCAATATAACGACCACCGTGTCCGACTGGTCCCTCCTCCGCCCTCCATCATCATCATCATCATCATCATCATCATCATAAACAACACAAGGCAGAGTCCCAGGGTGTGGAGAGGCTCCTCCCACACGGGCCGGGTTACAAATACATCACATTACTGGCTATGCGTCTGGACTACACTATGGTTTTGTTTTCTCAAGAACTCGGATTAATTATATCGTTATCTTGGGAAAACAACTGTCGTTTTTTTTCAAGTAAAGCAGCAATGTCCTTATAATGAAGCCCCGGGTCAAAATATAGCCGAACTAACTCCTGTAATGTCATTTTCATACAGAAACAAGCTGAAATGCAGAGGATGTTCTTACAGACACCATGCGGCATGCAATATGCATCTCGTGCTCACGAGAAAATATCTCGTGCTCACGAGATACCAAAGTTTGTTTTTATTTTCACCGTGTCCCTTTAGGGGCTCCGTATTAATGACTTTGATCTGGATCTCCTTTTAACTGAATGCTAATATTTCATCATACATGATGCATCAGAGAAAATTCAGGCACAGGAATTTTTTCTGCTTCTAGCCCTGTATAAGTCAGAATTACTAATTTCCCTCGAAGGGCTCCACAGTCTGTAGAGCAGAGGTCTCAAACTCATGGCCTGCGGGCCAGTTGCGGCCCTTGTGGCAATATTTTGCGGCCCTCACCTTGATATGAAAGTTTAATGTGAGTTTTATATGAATGGCGTGTGGATTACTTTTTTTTGGAAATTTTGTGTTGATTTTTTAAAATAATTTTGTCTTTTTTGGTAATTCTGTGTCTTTTTTTAGTCATTTTGTGTCTTTTTTAGTCATTTTTTGTCTTTTTTTTTGTCATTTTGTGTCTTTTTTTTAGTCATTTTTTGTCTTTTTTGGTCATTTTGTGTCCTTTTTGGTCATTTTGTGTCCTTTTTGGTAATTTTGTGTCTTTTTTGGTCATTTAGTGGTCAATTTGTGTATTTTTGGTCATTTTGTTTCCTTTTTTGGTCATTTTCTGGCATTTTTCGGTCATTTTATGTCTTTTTAGATCATTTTGTGGTCAATTTGTGTCTTTTTTGTTCATTTTGGTTCCGTTTTTTGGTCATTTTGTTTCTTTTTTGGGTGATCTGAACTGTGCGTGTGAGATTCTGTTCAGTGAGCGGGGGTCGCGGACAACATGCATGTTAAATTGGGGGTCGCGACTCAAAAAGGTTGAGAACTACTGCTCTAACCAATATAAGCACAGAAAACTTGTGAAACTACATCATATTTCTCTGCTTTAATTAAAATACACTGTACTTACTAAACTAATTATTAAATGGAGGTCTGTAGAAGAATTACTTGCAGTTTAAAAGAAAAACTTTAGGATTTCTGTAACTATAAAGACTTTGATTTTTAAGATTCTTGACCGGTTCCTTTTCAAACAACCATGAATTAAAATGACGAGCAGTAATTACAAAATCTTTATTAGTATCTGTAACAGTGACATTGTGCGATCAGACTGGCATTTAAAGGGTTAAAATTCTCAAAATCTTTGAATGTTTGGTAGTTTTGAGCAGGGCAGAAGTTGTTTAAGAGGTTTATGCAGAAAAAAATAGAAAAAAATATTAATCTGTAAAGTTTTTATAGCATTTTTTGGAGGTGGACATTTTCAGCCCAAAGGGCTCGAAAGGGTATTACAGTTTAAATCTGACACTACACAAAAACTAAAAATGCATCAAAATCAATTTTGTTCTTAATCTTTGACATATCCAAGGCTGTGATAAAAACCAATGCCCCGACCAAAAAAAATATATTATATGAAAAATAACTACATTTTTGTGTTTTTTTCATATAAAACATCAGTGACATCATGCAATCAAACTGGCATTTAAAGGGTTAAAATTCTCAAAATCTTTGAATGTTTAATAGTTTTGAGCAGGACAGAAGTTGTTTAAGAGGTTTATGCAGAAAAAAGTAGAAAAAAATATTAATCTGTAAAGTTTTTATAGCATTTTTTTGGAGGTGGACATTTTCAGCCCAAAGGGCTCGAAAGGGTAGTACATTAAATTGGGCCCTGAGGGTTAAATATACAAGATTACTGTGCAAACTAACCTCATACCTCTTCGGGGGCTAAAACATAAAACATTAAACTCCTTGACATTATCTTTACAGATTGATTGATTGATAATTATTGAGTTTTCTTCCAAACGCCCATTCCTAGTCAGGACTTCCCCAGGAGTTACCACATGTAAACAACAAATGGGAAAGCATGTGGGTGTCAACGGGGACTTCTGGGTGCATTCAGGTGTATTCAGAGAAACGCAAGCTGTTGATATAAAGGGCACCTTTGCCTTCTAGTGTCTCTTTTCTTTATTGCCAAATTGGAATTGGAATCAGAATCGCTAAAATCCAACCAATTCCAAACCGCACTGAGCTAAAGCCAAATTATCTCTGTATATCTCTTTTCAAATCAATGTATTCTGTGTTTGCATGAAAATTCCTAGCAAAGTGGGCAGACTGTACATGATGCTACGACGATTGATTTCTGTTAGTTATGTGAGTGATTCCTGGCAGAATGCAGAGGAGGAAAGTGGGAAGGGGAGTTTGCCCTTTTGAAAAAACTGTACACATACATGCTGTCCTTATCAGTTTGAGTTAAAACCACAGTTTCAGCTGCCTCAGCTGCACTCTGGTAGGAGCCATCATGGAGAGAGCTGTGGTGCGAATCACCCTCTTTGGGCTTCTGCTGGCTTTGGCTACCACACTACCAAACAAGGTAAGATCACAAAACTTAAAGGAAAGAGCTTCCCACTACAAGGACATTGAATCAATTCAATTATCTGTATCTTACTGCTGATTAATGAACAGACAAACAGTGGTTGGAGTATCTGTCTACCAGGTTTAGTGACCTGCTGACCGTCAAATTTATTGTTGTTTCATATTATTCGCTACTATATGGTTTGTGTGGGTGCGGGTGTGTGTATTTGGCTTACTGTTGTTGAATAACTATTTTATTTGGCCAACAAAACCTTTTAGATGGCTATGACAGCTCCATTGGTAGCCTTAAATCTCTGTGTCACCCCTCTGCAAGGAACCTTGGTGTTATTCTGGACACTGACTTCAAGTTTAATAAACAGATAAGCTCCACAGTCAAAACTAGCTTCTTTCAGCTACGACTACTGTCAAAAGTAAAGACTTATCTTTATCAGAGTAATTTATACATTCATCACATCACGCCTAGACTATTGTAATTCTTTGTTTGTTGGTCTCAACCAGTTAGCAGTGCACTTCTTACAGGTAGTCCAAAATGCAGCCGCCCGCCTGCTGACTGGAAAGAAATGGCATGAGCACATTACCCCCATTTTACCTGTACATTTTAGGATCCAGTTCAAGGTTTTATTCATTGTTTTTAAGTGCTTGAATGGTGTGGCACCGTCGTATGTATCAGAGCTTTTAAAACCCAACAGTACTTCCAGAGCACTTAGGTCGTCTAACCAGCTGCTCCAGGTCGTACCGCGGTCCAGACTCTGGTCCTGGTCCTGGTCCTGGTCCAGACTCTGGTCCTGGTCCAGACTCTGGTCCTGGTCCTGGTCCAGACTCTGTACTCGTGGGGACAGAGTCGGCTGTTCTCTGGAACAGCCGACCTTTCCAGGTCAGAGCTGCACAGTCTTTTGAGCACTTTAAACATTATTAAAAACCTATTTATTCTCCTTGGCGTTCAGTCCCAGCTAGGCAAGAATCCTTGCCTTTTTTACTTATTATTCTTTTATTTCCTTTTTTAACTCTGTTTTTAGATGTTTTCGAGTTTGTATTACTATTTTATTGTTTTACTGTTTTTAGTATTTTATTGTTTTCATTGCTTTTTTAAATTTCTATATTTGTGTATGATTTTTATTGTATTTTAATAACTGTACAGCACTTTGGTCAACCGAGGTTGTTTTTAAATGTGTTCTATAAATAAACTTTGACTTGACTTGACTTGAGGAAACAACGTCAAATGACATTCAGCCATTCAATAATGGGGTTCAGACTTGGTATATGGTTTGGGTTATGTTAAAGCAGCAAGTCAAGGGAACTATTGGAAGAAAACAATGCAATGTTTTGACAAAAATATTTTATTTATTGTGTGTATGAACATGTAATAACCATGTTAATGGGCCAAAAGTTAAGACTTTTTGAGGTTGCGTTGACGATACAAGTATTCGGGATTACTGACATTTAAAATCAAAATATGGGATGAAAAATAAGGGGAATGGGGTGTTTCTGCAGTTTCACCAACAAAATGTGACTGATACCACCCACCAATTGTTTTTCTGATCTTTGGTCAGCTGGTCGTCAGCCAACAAGGTTAACCAAGCCATTTATTTAATTGTGAAATGTGGCTCTTCTTGTATTTGCTCAGGACGACTGGGACATCTACAGCTTTCACATCAACTCCACAGTGTCCAGTCGTTATGCAACCACTGTCATCACGAGCCGCGTGGCCAATCGGATGGACGAGTCAAAGGAAATAGAATTCCAAGTCCGGATTCCCAAGAACGCCTTCATCAGTAAATTCAGAATGTGTGTGAAAAATAATAATAATTATAATAAAATGCATGGAAAATACATCATGGGTTATTTAGGAGTTTGTATGTAAACAAATACTTTTTCTTTTGTCTTCTTCAGGTTTATAGAAGGTCAAGTGTACGATGGTGTTGTGAAAGGTAAAGAGAGCGCTCGGCAGCAGTACACGGAGGCCGTGTCCCGTGGTGAAAGCGCTGGGCTGGTCAGGTACATGGATCAATGGATCAATGGATCAATGGATCACTTTATTGTTTATTGTTGTTTATTTATTATTATTAAGTCTTTTACTAAACCAGTAAAACTAAAACTTTACTGAATCTTCAACAAAATCAGTCTCAGAAAGTAGCCAAACAGTATTTCTTCAATTATTTCATAATTATAACAAAATTGCTTTATTTATATTAAATACAAGTTGAAGAAAATTGTAATGCTTTTCATAGAAGAGGTTGGCATCACTCATATGTGTGTGTGTGAGTGTGTGTGTGGGTGGTTGATATAAGGCAAGATGGTTACCTAAATGAGCCAAAACACCACATTAATAACAGACAAAGAGTCGTAACATCATAAACAAAGAAAGAGGAGAGGGGGAAGATCTTTGAAGTCTTCCTCAGATGTGTGTCCTGTCCTCTGAGGACCATTTGTCTCAGACGCTGGAGAAAGAGCGGTTCTTTCTGACCGATGACACTATCACATATCTGTAGGGCAGGGGTTCCCAAAGTGTGGTGCGTGGACCCCTGGGGGTGCGTGAGCTGCTGCTAGGGGGTGCACGAGATGAAAAATGTAATGGCGGTCTGATAATGACACCCCCCCCCCCCCCACAATAAAGACGTGTTATTAATTAATTTATAAATACAGGCTATTCATTTTTGTGTCATTTTTTTGTTCATTTTTGCAGTATTTTGGTCATTTTTGCATCTATTTTTTGGTTGTTTGGTCATTTTTACATGTATTTTTGGTCAATTTGTGTCATCTTTGGTCATTTTTGCATCTATTTTTGGCTGTTTTTGATCTTATAATGAAGCGTAGAAAAAGTTATCTTCTTGTTCTTGTATCATTTTTCCAACCGGTGTTATGATGACGGGTTGTGTTCACTCCACGCTCATTTAAATTTGCTGCAATTTTTGTTCGACGCAGCTCAAAATATTATAACATTTTCCCAACTGATCTGCTTTCTGCCTCTGATCCTGAGCCTGTCATCATCCTCCACTCCTCCATTAATATGGCTATAAAAAATCTTATTGCATTTTGTTTTTTTGAAGGTGTGGGGGATTGGGGGTGCGTCAACCCGGTTGGGACATAGAAGGGGGTGCACGGCTGAAAAAGTTTGGGAACCGCTGCTCTAGGGGAGCGCCTGTGATGATGGGTCATAACTGAGCATTAAATAGGCATTGTTTAATTTTACGGGGTGACAAGCCAGAAGGGGAAAGCACTGCTTTAATGCAATCATTATTGTGTCTGTTGCAGTTCTGTAGGGAGGACTCTGGAGGAATTCAAAACCTCTGTTACTGTGGCTGCTCACAAAAAGGTCACCTTTGAACTCACATATGAGGAGCTGCTGAAGCGAACGCTTGGAAAGTACGAGCTGCAAATCCACGCTCGACCCATGCAGCCTGTCAAAGACTTCAAGGTGTGTCTTTCAAAAAACCATGTTGGTGTAAAAACATCTCCCACCGCCAGAGCTTCTAACTATTACATTTTGTTTTATTTGATTGTCAATGCCAGGTTGATGTGCACATTAACGAGAAAACCGGCATCAATTTCATCGAGATTAAAGGAGGACTGAGCACCAAAGCCCTGGCTAATGCCATCACCAAAACACACGCCGACAAACAGGTACAGCATGCAGTGATGCACAATCCTGTATTCAACTCCACTGGTATCTTAATTTGACTCATATCAAACTGTTTGGCATCGCAATTGCTCTGGACGTTCTACATACGGTGTTATTGTGCATCATTCTGCAACTCTCCAAGTATTATTCATAATTTTTTTAATTTGGTATATCTATATGCACTTTTTCAACAGTTTTTGCATTCTGGTGTGATGCCAAACGACATTTAATTGTATCAGTAGTGCTCCACTCTGTGAAGAGACAATAAAGTTGAATCTAATCAAATTCAACAGTGAGAAAGTCTTTCACTGATAAAACCCGTTTCATCAACTTCTTGGTCAATAGAAAGTGTGTGAAACCTGATTCATCCCTTTTCCAGGCGTGGGTGTATTTCTACCCGACAGAGGACCAACAGAAAACGTGTGACAGCTGTGGGGAGCAGGGTATGAATGGAGATCTGGTTATTGTGTATGATGTCAACAGGGACACCTCTCTGGGAGAAATCGAGGTACAGCAAGACCTCATTTCCTAGAAGATTGTTGACTTTAAGTTTGTTCAAAAAATGTCATACTTAGTATTTTATCTTCCCCTGTTTTCAACTTACTCTAACCAAGACAAGGCCAGGCAAGTTTATTTCTATAGCACCTTTCAACAACAATGCAATTCAAAGTGATTTACATTATTAGAGCTATATAAATTGACATTCAAATATACAATTTTAAGACCGAAAACAAGCAGATAAAATATTCAAGAAAGAATACAAAAGTAAATTCAATTTTAAAATTGAAAGCAAGAAATGTATTAGTTACAGTGCAGTATTACTGAAGGCAGTGGCAATCAGTCTTGATTTAAAAGAATTGAGAGTTGCAGCAGACCTGCAGTTTTCTGGTAGTTTGTTCCAGATTTGTGGTGCCTTTCTATGTTTAGTTCTGACTCTGGGAATGAGCAAACCAGTCCCTGATGATCTGAGAGTTCTGGGTGGTTTGTAGCTAAGCAGAAGATCAGAAATGTATTTCAGCCCTGAACCAGTCAGTGCTTTGTAGACCAACAATAGCATTTGAAATCAATTCTTTGACAGATAGGAAGCCAGTGCAAGGACTTCAGAACTGGAATAATATAATCTACTTTTCTGGTCTTAGTGAGGACTCGAGCAGCAGCGTTCTGAATGAGCTGCAGCTGTCTGATCGACTTTTGAGGGAGACCTGTAAAAACACTGTTACAGTAGTCAAGCCTGCTGAAGATAATTATATGGATACGTTTTTCCAAATCCTGCTGAGACATAAATCCTTTAATCCTTGATATATTCTTTAGGTGATAGTAGGCTGACTTTGTAACTGTTGAAGTTCAGGTCTGAGTCCATGACTACACCTAAGTTTCTGGCTTGGTTTGTGGTTTTTAGCATTACCGATGTTAATCAGAAGAGGCCCCAGGATGGAGCCTTGGGGAGCTCCACATGTCATTTTTGCATTTTCAGATATATAATTATCTATTGACACAAAGTAGTCCCTGTCCTTCAAGTAGGATCCAAACCATTTTAATGCTGTGCTAGAAAGTCCCACCTAGTTTTCCAGTCAGTCTAGTAATAAGTTGTGATCAACTGTGTCGAATGCCACACCGAGATCCAGCAATATTAAGACTGAAATTCTGCCATTGTCTGTGTTTAATCAAACTTTCTTCTTCCTCCCTCCAAGAAATCAGATGGATACTTCGTTCATCACTTTGCTCCATCCAGTCTTGCCCGCATACCAAAAAATGTTGTCTTCATTATTGATCAAAGTGGCTCAATGCACGGCAAGAAAATACAACAGGTACAGTCAATAATCACTCTGTCATTCACTTTACAGAACACTTTAATTCCTATTAAGTTCATGCATTTCCATTTTTGGGATAACTTAAGGCACATATTATCTTGATGTTTGAATGATGTTTATGCCCAGACCCGAATAGCATTGATCCACATCTTGAGCGACCTGGCAGAGGAGGACCACTTTGGTCTTTTCACTTTTGATAGCAACCTTTTTCACTGGAAACGAGAACTTGTTCAGGCCAACAAGGAAAACGTTGAGAGTGCCAAGACATTTGCACGGAATATCGTAGATCGAGGAGGTGAGGTTTTTTAAAATGGATATGGTTTTTATGAAGGGATGCAAACATTTGCAGCAGAATGGCAGTAATGATACTTTTTCATCCTAATACAGCCACAGACATTAACAGAGCAGTGTTGGAAGGAGCACGTATGCTGAATGCACATCCCAGAGAAGGTTCAGCGTCCATCCTCATACTTCTCACCGATGGAGACCCAACCTCAGGTTACAATAACACACACAGCAAATACTTATATTATGGGGTCTTGATATTCAGATCTTTTTCACCCAGACCATGGATATTTAAATGAAAATAACATCAAAATGGTTTACACTTTAGTTATAGAATGTGGTCATGTACACACTTCTTCTAATCACAGGACAAGTGCTGATTGGACTTTTTAGACTGCATGTCTTGTCTCTTTACAGGGGTGACAAATGTCGAAGTAATCCATTCAAATGTCAGGCAGGCCATTGCAGATAAATTCCCACTCTACTGTCTTGGTTTTGGTTTTGATGTCAATTTTGAGTTCCTTGAGAAGATGTCGCTGCAGAACAACGGTGTGGCCCGACGGATTTATGAAGACTCTGATGCAGATTTACAGCTGAAGGTTTTTAAATCACTTGCTCCAACATAAATAGCCTACTTTGTGATGTGATTTTGTACATTTCTGTAAATAACATTTACTATGGTTTACTGTGGAGAGATTAAACCAACATACCGACTGTCAACAGGGTTTCTATGAAGAGGTGGCTACTCCTCTATTGATAGATGTGACAATGATCTATAACGGTGGGACCAACCTAACCCAGACCAACTTCAGCCAGTTTTATAATGGCTCTGAGATCGTGGTGGCTGGTCAGATCACTGACAATGACATCGAAACCTTTTCTCCACAAGTTGTGGCCATTTCAGTAAGGATCACTCAGCACTGCACAGCATCCATAATCCTCTGAAAGGTTGGTGAAATTATACTGACATGATAATTAATTTTGACTATGACAGAGGAGTAGAAAGGTGACCTTTTCTGAAACTAACACCACTGTGGAGTCCACTGGAACAGTTTCCAACAGCCACATCCAGAGGGTCTGGGCCTACCTCACAGTCAAACAGCTTCTGGAGAAAGAGTAAGTGTGGTGTCGACCAACTCTTTTCCTTTGAACAAGCATCTTTCTGTGCTGCTGCATATTCAGAGAAGGACCATGACTATTTCACAATTTCCAATTGTTGTTTGATTTTCTAACAAGCCATTGACCGTTCAAGGTCCAAAGTTTAGCCTTCTACTATTGACTATAATAAGATGGATGTCTGTGTTTGAAACATATGCGCACATATTCAGTGGTGGAAAGTAACTAAGTACATTCACTCAAGTACTGTACTTAAATTCAATTTTGAGGTACTTGTACTTTATTTGAGTATTTCCATTTTATGTAACTTTATATTTCTACTCCACTACATTTTAAGCAAATATTGTACTTTTTACTTCACTACATTTAGCTGACTGCTTTAGTTACTATACAGGTTGAGATTTAACATAAAAAAGTTCAAGTTCAATTTAAAGTGATTAGACTTTTTTTAAATGAGATCTTACAACAGTATATTAAATAATTACATGTCTTTACAAAATTAAAACACTGCTTGCATAAAATAATTAATACAAATAATGTAAAAATATATTTGGAATATATAAAACAATCTGAGTGGGGTCATTCTGCATCACGAGTACTTTTACTTTTCATACTTTAAGTACATTTCGATGCTGATACTTATGTTCTTTTACTTAAGTAAGTCTTGAAGCAGGACTTTTAGTTGTAGTGGAGTAATTTTACAGTGTTGTATTTGACTTAAGTAAGGGATCTGAATACCTTTTCCGCCACTGCACACATTGTAACACAGGCTGCTGTTATCTGGAGCTGAGAAGGAGAACGTGAAGAAAGAGATCTTGGAGCTGTCGCTGAAGTACAACTTTGTGACCCCGCTCACATCCATGGTGGTCACCAAGCCTCCGGGGGAGAAGACAGATGTGCTCCATAAACCCAAGGAAGGGGAAGCACACAGTCCACCCTTGTCAGGTGGAACATGGGCACAACATCATCCTGTAGCGCACAGTCCACCCATGTCAGGTGGAACATGGGCACAAAATCATCCTGTAGGGTACAGTCCACCCTTGTCAGGTGGAACATGGGCACAAAATCATCCTGTAGGGTACAGTCCACCCTTGTCAGGTGGAACATGGGCACAAAATCATCCTGTAGCGCACAGTCCACCCATACGATCTGGAGGGTTTGGAAGAGGTTTCTCACCGCAGAGCAATGATGCGTATGGTAGAAGAAGGCTAAAAACCAGACCACACCAAGTTCAAGTTCCAGGTAAATCTCACAGGAGACACACCACCTTTACTCGTAACAACACAAATGTGCGAGTGTCTGGGTAGTTAGGTGGTTACAGTGCATGTTGCTGCAGTGTCTCAGGTTTTATATTTCCTGAAAACAAAAGCATGTATGCTACAACTGTAACCGTGTGTTCAGACCGGACGCGTAGCGAATTTTCGCCCAAGAGACTATTTAGCGCCAAATAATTCCCTCCATTTCATTCTGTCATCAACCATGACAAGCATAGCGTCCCTGTACCTGCTCTGGAAGTCCGAGATACGTCGGAAAACACGCCGTCGTGTCTGGGTGAGTGACATCATCCGGAGGCGCACTCAGCACGGAGAGAGGACCGCAGAGTACTTCCACCTTTTTCCCTCCTGCCGACCCACTCCTCCTTCCTGCCTCTTTTCTCCTCTCTCTCATGTATGTATCTCGGACACTGTCGTCCAGAATCTCAACGCTGATAGGCTGTCCCGACACAGCGTCACGCCAATATTTCGCCAAAGTTGAATTTATTGAACTCACGCGAATTCGCGTTGTTTCATTTGCGCCGCGACATTCGCGTCAATCGCGGCATTCGCGTCGCGCGAAACCCGCGATTCGCGCCGCCGGCAAAAATTTGCGTCTATTCGCGTGTTTGCATTGACTTTGTATGTAATCTTGTCGCGCGAAATATTCGCTACGCGTCCGGTCTGAACGCACCGTAACAGTGTAATATTCACCTCATGATTCTTCTTAGAAGAAGTGTCAATAAGGTGGTTCTTATCAGCAACACTTTCGAAAACCCCAAATGACAAAATAAGTTATTTGCTAATAACTCTTAAAAAACAAACATAGTTGCAGTTTTAAAACGGGACAGATATGCTGTTTCATTCTTCCTCAGGTAAAGTATCTCAGGCTCTTGACTAGAGAGGATAAGACACATTAAAACATTCTCTATGCCCATAATGCTTTCATGTTGTACTATATGGGATCGTTTACTTGATATTGAATAGTTTCACTTTATCAACATTGTAATCGTTTCTTTGATGAATGCGTCTGTGATTCTGGTGAAACACTGCAATAATTCGAAATGTCTAATATTTTGGGCTTTTAGAAGCTATTTATATTTTACTTGCTATAGTTGTGACAAATATATACGTAATATGTATGTTGTTATTTTTTTAAAGAAAATACAAATGCAAGATAAATACAGATGTTAATTCTCAAACGTCAATGTTCTCCAGGTGTTCTTGATCCAATGAATATCATTTTTCTGCATTTGCATCTTAACACATGTATTTAGTGGGTTTGTTTTGGAGCTGAGGTTAGGTGTCAGAATATGGGTGTCAATAATTACAATATCTAGAAATATCCTCCACTGCTTTGGAATATATATTTGTATAACCAGCTTTGTTTTCATTTGTTTACAGATGATGAAAGTTATTTGATGTCTGGAATGCTTCCCTTTCCGCCAGAGACTGGGCTCACACCATCTCGTGGTAGTGTATCATATGGATGTAATTCATGCTGTTAGTGATTTAAAATCAAACCCTTGCTGTAAAAAATAGTTGTGTAGATGACTGGCAAATATTAAAATAATGTGTGTATTAACTGCTTTGTTTTGAAGCTCCTCACGTTGATACCGTGAGGGGGAAAGTGCGTCCCACCTTTGTGCCAGACAGAGCAACTAAAGGTAGAGTATTTAATGTATTATGCATATATTATTATTTTCATGATAGTCTTTAATACTTTCTGTCAATGCCAAACAAGTACAGGCCTGTTTTTACCTTGAACATATTTAAATCTCAAATGGCATGTTGATGATCACTGTTTAACCATTATTAAACATGATAAAATACATTTTGGTTAGTAAACTGGTGTTGAGAACAAAAGCATTTTCCCAACATGTGTCTCTGTGTTCCTCTCCAGCTCCTGTCTCCCACAGGTTTTTGCTAAAATCTGAGAATCTTTCTCTTCCACTGTGCTTCGACGTCACTGGAGATGTTCGCCTTAAACTACTTCATCATCCCACCAGGGGTCAGTGATGTTCCTCTTTGTGCCATCACAGTTTTCCTTAACCCATAAGAACCCACGGTGACACCCGTGTAACAAACACTTTAAATCTTCTTGAACAGGGGTCTCAAACTCAAATTATCTGGGGGCCACTGGAGGCAGTATCAAAATGACCAATTACTAAAAAAAAAAGACACAAAATGACAGAAAAAACTAAATTACTTAAAAAAGACACACAATTACTAAAAAAAGACACAAAATTACTGAAAAAAAACACTAAATTACTTAAAAAAGACACAAAAAAGATACAAAATCACCAAAAAAGACACAAAATGAGAAGACAGAATAACCAAAAAAAACCCACAGAAGACACAAAATGACCAACAAAAGACACATAATAACTAAAAATGACACAACAGACGCACAAAGACCAAAAAAGACGTAAAAAGACACAAATGGCTAAAAAAGACAGAAAATGACAAAAAAAGACACAAATGACCAAAAAAGACTGAAAAAGGCAAACAAAAAGACACAAAATAACTAAAAAAGACAGAACAACAGACACAAAAAGACACAAATGACACAAAAAGACACAAAATTACTTACAAAGACACGAAAATGATTCAAAAATGCACAAAATAGCCCAAGACTCCATAGAGTTAATGAGTTAAGGTGAAGCATAAAGCTGAATATGGGAGATTCTAGAAGAAGTGTTTGTTACACGGGTGTCACCATAGGTTCTTATGGGTTAAATTCCTCCAACAGCCTTGTCAAACCTCTACCAAATCTGTTGTCTTTTGTATCAGAGCTGTCTGTGAATGGTGAGCTTGATTCAGTCGTGAATGGAGGCTTCAAAAAGATTTTCATCCACTTAAACACTGACCTGCATGTTGAGGTGGACACCAATAAAATCATTGTACGAGATGGACAGACGCTGACACGCCACCGTGGACAGGATGTCTTCACAGCTGGAAGGTGGCGTTGCATTGTGATGTTCCCAACCAAGAAATAGTCAGGCCCACCACTTCCTGTTACACTGTTTCCATTCTTTATGCTGAGCTAAGCTAATTTACTGTTGTCTGTATATTCATTTAAGTGACTAAGATTTTCCTGTAAGTAAGTACAAACTATTCAATAGAAAGTTAAGACGATGCACATATTTTTCTAGTTTGTCCGTGATAAGGCGGGACGAGGAAATAGATGTTGCAGTTGGAGACACACGCGTGGTCATCCTCCTTCATGTGAAGGACGGAGAAAAACTCCTCTGGCCGGTTTTAAGACAGCAGCCACTGGAAGACAACGTCACAGGAATTTTAGGTGGGTGAAAAAGCTGGAATTGTTTCTATTTAACCCATAAGAACCCAGACCCATTTATCCTTGAAAGAAAATGATGGGAGATCTACCACAGACCAAGTGGACCACATAGAACACATTTATCATGTTTTTTTAAATACTACCCTTAAATGTCAAAGATATGTGATGTGACATATATGTCACATTGGGCATTTATGGTATTTATGTTTATGATATTTCTTTTTTTAATATAAATAAACTCAACACCTTTTCTGCTTACAGAGACACAAATTTGCATTTTTCGCTGCATCTCCGCAACATATAATAAAATTGTGACATTATTAGTGCTGTTAAATGGTTTAAATGCAATAAAGTGCACCATATTAACAGAATAGAATTGTTAAATTAGTTATAATTATAACAAAAAATGAACTTTTTGAAATTAGCTACTTTTTCCACATTTCTGTTTCCAGTCACTTAGGGATTTAATGAGTTAAGGTGAAAAATAAAGCTGAATATGGGAGATTCTAGAAGATTTAAAGTGTTTGTTACACCTGTGTCACCATAGGTTCTTATGGGTTAAGGAGGACAATGTATTGAATCAGTGTTTACATCCAGCCGCGCTGGTTAATGGCGAAATAATTCATTAAAAGGTGTTTTTCAGTGTGATTGCTTCATTGTTTGTCCTCTGTGTGTCCAGCTCTGAAGCCAGCAGTTTATGAGGAGCTGCAACAAACTCCCTCAATCAAACTGAAGATCAAAGACCAGGAGGTTGACGTAACCAGGTACATATTAGTTTAATAATAATAAAGCATTCTTAAACAGCTTTCTTATTTTATCTCTATTACACTGTAAAAAAAAACCCTGTTGTTTTTACGGTAAAAACCAGCAGCTGTGGTTGCCAGAAATTTACCGTAATAAATACGGTGCAACTTTTTCTAATATTACGGTAAAATGATATTAGCGCTGTTGATTTCATGTTTAAGATTGCCATTTTATTCCATATTTTACTGTAAAAAAGAAAAAGTTTTTCAATCAAAAGAAACTCTGTTCTGCCATATAATTGACAAGAAAATACTAATACTAATTATAATTATAAATGTTGATAATACAAAGATTTTAACATTAAATATCACAGTATAGTTCTGTTAGAGATATGGTGTTTAGTACATTTAAAAGGGAGAAAAAGTATTTTTACAAAAAATAAATGCAAAAATTATAGTGATGGCTTGTATATATATTACAATATATTTTGTTACAAACAAGGTGCCAGTGTATTTTACAGTGGAGTTATGTATTTTTAAAAAAACAGTTTTGGCTGATATATATATTTACAGTGTTTCATTGTTACTGAAACTGAATTAACTCATTTATCATTTTACCGTATTTTACCGTATTTTCACCGTAAAATCTACAGACATTTTTTACAGTGTATACACAAAGATATTTGGCTATTTCTGTATTTTTTTGTAGGGCCGATGCTGTCGACTACAGTATCGTCTCCCCTCCGACTCTGGACTGCTGGCTCATGTCTGCTGGGTCCGTCCTGCAGAGACGCCTGGAGGATTTCATGGTTACACAACTTTAACTGGGAACATGTTGAAGATTTAATTCAAAAAATGAGTCAAATAGTCATTCATCATGGAAGAAAGACCTGTTACTAACATTAACAAATAAATAATATTCCAGATATTTCTTGGTCTTGAATGAACTTGTTTAATTAATGTTTACCTGAAAAATGAACTTGTTAGGAATAATTCTTCGAAATTCAAACTTCATTCTACAAAGACTGAAAATGAGCTGGTTCTAAAAACTTGCTGCCACAGTTTGGACTCCTACAGTCTCTAAATCAGCTGTTCTCAACCTTGGGGTCGGGACCCCAATTGGGGTCGCGAGATGATTTCTGGGGGTCGCCAAATCATTTTGGAAGTCAGCTCTGTCTCCACTGTGTTAAAGTGTTCATGTGTTTTAGTCTTTTTGGTCATTTAATGTGTTTTTTTTTGTCATTTTGTGTCTTTTTTAGTCATTTTGTGGTCAATTTGTGTATTTTTTTGTCATTTTGTTTCCTTTTTTTAGTCATTTTGTGTCTTTTTTTGTCATTTTGTGTCTTTTTTGGTCATTTTGTGTCTTTTTTGGTCAATTTGTGTCTTTTTTTGGTCATTTTGTGTCTTTTCTGGCCATTTTCTGGCTTTTTTCGTTCATTTTATGTATTTTTTGATCATTTTTTGGTCAATTTGTGTCTTTTTTGGTCATTTTGTGTCTTTTTTGTATGATCTGAACTGTGCGTGTGAGATTGTGTTCAGTGAGTTGGGGTCGCGGACAACATGCATGTTAAATTGGGGGTCTCGACTCAAAAAGGTTGAGAACTACTGCTGTAAATGACATAGCCTCTGCTCCTGTTCAGCATATTAGTACTCTGTGGGTAAAGGATGCCTCAAAATGTACTTACAGCTCTGCATAAATCCATTTGCACAATGAAAACTGAAAGTGTAAGCAATTGGATGTTACACTGCTGTTTATGTTTTAGTTGAGAAACCTGGTAATCGCTGGTAATTCTACCATAATTATGTAAATTTGTAATCAAATGTAGCCAATGTTAAGTAAATAAGTTAACTAAGGCACCGATAAAGGGAAAAGCAAAGTGTCATACATCCTGTTACACAGCTGTGGAAAAAGAAGCCATGCACACAGATGTGATAACTTCTAGGGCCTGAAGGGGGAAGCCAGTGTGGAAGCAAGGTTATAATAGTTTTGGATTTTTCATTAGTTTTAGTTTTAATTTCGTTGTGAATTTTTGTTTTCAAATTCAGTTAGTTTTAATTAGTTTTTAGAGCGAGTTTTCTAGTTTTAGTTTAGTTTTTAGTTTTTGAAAATGCTTAGTTTTAGTTTAGTTTTTATTAGTTTTAGTTTTTTTGTAATGGGCTATGTGTTGGGTGCGTGATTCAAAGAGGTCATAATAAATGTTTCCTTTATTTCCTTTGGTTTATCATCTCAGCCCCAATAAGGTTATTAACTGTTTTGTATTGTGGTTCTAGTGTAAACATCCCAGTCTCAGTAAACATATTCACCATGTGTTGCATGTTCAAATAGAAACACTGAATTATGAATGAAAAAAGTTGACAAAAACGAAAACTAAGGACATTTCCACTATAATTTTAGTTAGTTTTGTAACCACACAATACAGTTTCAGTTAGTTATCGTTTTTTTAAAAACTCTTGTTTTTATTTTTATTTCAGTTAACGAAAATGTTTTTTCAATTCTAGTTTTCGTTATTTTGTTAGTTTTCGTTAACTATAATAACCTTGTGTGGAAGTGCCAAAAACTGCAGTTTTTTGAAAGGCCACTTCAAGCAATTCCAAAAGCAAGTAAATTCCCATAGATTCCCATGTTAAAATGTCAAACTTTACAGCAAAAGTAAGTATGTTTGGATGCAGCCTGGTACAAAAAACTGTTTTGGCCTCTATATATAATTTCTCTGTTCATAACAACTGTAAGGGGTGGATTTTTATATTAATTACCTATTTAATTTAAATGAAGGCTTAAAGTTATAGAAAATGAAGGGCATGGCAGCTTTGAGTGTCCAACCAACACTGATAAAGATCCATGTTCCAGACGCTCTATGGCCATAAATCTGTCAGCAGACATATAGATGGAAATATGAACACCTGACACAGTTTTAAAAGCTGCTTCTGTGATAGTTTCTGCGACTGTAAGTGTCGCCAGGACCACACACACACACACACACACACACACACACACATGCACACACACACACACACACACACATGTATCAGGGGTATTTTATGCCAGCACACTATACTTAAACGCCTAAAACGCGTCCTGTGCCAGCATAAAGTCTGATTAATAGGCGTGCTTACAGACACGCGTATTGCGAGTACACCAGATAACATGGGTGACGGGTGAAAAGTGCCACGAGCGAACGTAGTGGACGCCTGTGTGTGTGTGTAACGCGTATACGCCTATAACAGTTCAGCTGTTACACAGAGTCTCAGCTTCATACGGGGTTGTTTATAAGAAAGCACAACTTATAGATGAACTCCAAGCCCCCACAGAGCTGTCAGGATATTTCTATTATTTTCCGGCCAGTTTTTATTTTCTTGTTAAGGAAATCTCTCTCTCTCTCTCTCTCTCTCTCTCTCTCTGTTTGAATGATATCAATTGATATTTAATGATAGCAAGGGTGAAAGGGATAATTAAAATAATTTCAGCTACTTAAAAATAGTAGGCTAATAGTAAAGTGCGACGCTCACAGCCAGTTCCCAGCTTCGCGCGCGGACATACAGTTCATTACGCACCAGCTGTAATTAGGTAGGTTTTCCTGCCTGCAGAAGCCATAATCGCTGTCACCGCTGAATATTAAGTAGCCATGCGGACCTATCTAATGAATATTCAGTAGCCATGTGGACAGCAGTCCGTTCACAATATGATTCCATCGGACCTTATATCTACACTGTTTAACCCAATTCGGCACTTATGGACAGATCCATTATGTTTTACAGACATTCGTAGTTAACTAATGAGGTAAAACATTTTGTTTAAGCTGCATTTTGCTGACTTTCACTCCTAAAACAGGCTAATTAAGCCTCCGGTTTTGGCCGGAAAAACGTTAAGTTTATCTGGTACGTACGAGATGGTCTTTCTCTTCATCTATAAGTTGTGCTTTCTTATAAACAATACCATATGAAGCTGAGACTCTGTGTAACAGCTGAACTGTTATAGGCTTACACGCGTTACACACACACACAGGCGTCCGCTACGTTCGCTCGTGGCACTTTTCACCCGTCACCCATGTTATCTGGTGTACTCGCAATACGCGTGTCTGTACGCCTATGTAGAATTGTACTTAACAGTCACGCGGGTCTTCATGTCACGTATTTGAGGCGTAGTTCACCCGTCACGCAGCCGTCACGTAGGCGCAACAACGCGTGTACAGCGTCTGCGTGACCCCTGCGTGACGCCTGTCTGTCCATTGAAAGTGAATGGAATTTACACGCGCACGTTAGACGTTTGATGTCATCGCATAGGCGCTGTACACGCGTTTTAGTATAGTGTGCTGGCATAAAATGCCCCTCATACACACACATGCGCGCACACACACACACATGCGCGCACACACACACACACGCACACACACACACACGCACACACACACATGCGCGCACACACACACACATGCGCGCACACACACACACACATGCGCGCACACACACACATGCGCGCACACACACACACACACTATGAGGAGCATTTTATGCCAGCACACTATACTAAAACGCGTGTACAGCGCCTATGCGATGACATCAAACGTCTAACGTGCGCGTGTAAATTCCATTCACTTTCAATGGACAGACAGGCGTCACGCAGGCGTCACGCAGACGCTGTACACGCGTTGTTGCACATACGCCTACGTGACGGCTGCGTGACGGGTGAACTACGCCTCAAATACGTGACATGAAGACCCGCGTGACTGTTAAGTACAATAGGCGTACAGACACGCGTATTGCGAGTACACCAGATAACATGGGTGACGGGTGAAAAGTGCCACGAGCGAACGCAGTAGACGCCTGTGTGTGTGTGTGTAACGCGTGTACGCCTATAACAGTTCAGCTGTTACACAGAGTCTCAGCTTCATACGGGGTTGTGAAAGCAGAACTTATAGATGAACTCCAAGCCCCCACAGAGCTGTCAGGATATTTCTATTATTTTCAGGCCTGTTTTTATTTTCTTGATGATATTTAATGATAGCAAGGGTGAAAGGGATAATTAAAATAATTTCAGCTACTTAAAAATAGTAATAGGCTACTAAAGTGCGACGCTCACAGCCAGTTCCCAGTTCGCTCTTGGACATACAGTTCATTACGCATCAGCTGTAATGTACAAATTGAATATTAAGTAGCCATTCGGACCTGTCCAATGAATAAGGATGCTTTTTGAGTAATTTTATGCGCTTGGACATACAGTTCATTAAGCATCAGCCGAGGCGTGTACTTAAATTGCATTTAGGCAGACTGAAACAGCCTAAACTGTGTAATAGGTCTCTCTTGGTAAAACATGGATTGCTTTAATTGTGAAGCGAAGCGGCTGTTAAACTCAAAATTCGCCATCATAGTTTGATAAAAACATTTTGTTACAATAAATGTAAACAAGTATGTAAGAAAGGATATAAATGTATAATTGCATTTGTAACTCGGCCCTTGTGACCACCCTGGAACTCTTCGTTGACTGGTGGTCGTTATATTTGCGGCTCGCACCGCGTCGTGCTTTATTTCTCACAACGGCTGGCGGCTCAACCTTAAACAGTACAAGTAAACACTGGCGTGAGACAACAGAAAGATTAAAGGCCGGTGTTGTGTCCTTACTGGTTTCCACACTAACTGGTTGCTGTAGGATATGATCTGCGCATGTTCTGTTACGCATGAGCTGTCTGTGGTGCTGAAACAACAATCGCCGTTAATGTGAGGATTCTGTCTGATGTTGTGCTGTTCCTTAACACCTTATCTACTGTTTGGGTTCATCTGTAGTCGGCACTTTGTGCAATAAAATGATTTATTGTGCCGTGCGATAGAGCCGATACGCATGTTTTGTCTTTACTGTTGTATTGTGTACAGCCTTTATAGAGCTCTGTTGGGAGAGCTTGTGTACGGAAGCGCATCGCATTCACTGGATTTAAAAAAAATAGACACCTTTTCTCGTAATTACGAGATCCTGATCTCATAATTACGAGATCCTCGTAAGATAAAGAAAAAGGAAACGTCTGTAAATCCTCTCTCAGTGGCAATGATGGCGCTATCGCAGTTAATCTGCTACTACTACCTTCTCGGTTTGAGATACTGGGAAATACTGATGGTATTAATATTAGTATGTCAACACTGCGTGACAAAAAAAGTCCTGTATTAATAAATACTTATTATCAAGCATAAAAAAGAGGGAAAAGGTATCATCATGCACTAGTATAGGCTACTGTTCTCTGAACCATGCACGGTTCACATTTATTAACATAATTATTATTATTGATTATTAATCATAATCATAACTAATGCCGGCGGGTGAGCCTGATGTTTGGGAAGGCCACATGTTATACAGAGCGCCGGGCAGAAGTTGACCGGGCGGTGCTGCTGATCGCTTCTGAAGTAAGCTACTTTCATGTTGTTTATCTCATCACCATGGGAACGCAGTAGCTGCATCATAATAAATCCCTGGAATATGGGGGAAGCTTGCTCGCGATCGCAGCTCCTTTGATGAGAACGCGCACAGAGCACAAAGCTCAGAACCGGACAATGCTCGGCTGATGCTTAATGAACTGTATGTCCAAGCGCATAAAATTACTCAAAAAAGCATCCTTATTCATGAGACAGGTCCGCATGGCTACTTAATATTCAATTTGTACATTACAGCTGATGCGTAATGAACTGTATGTCCAAGAGCGAACTGTGAACTGGCTGTGAGCGTCGCACTTTAGTATTACTATTTTTAATAGTACTTTCACCCTTGCTATCATTAAATATCATCAAGAAAATAAAAACGGGCCTGAAAATAATAGAAATATCCTGACAGCTCTGTGGGGGCTTGGAGTTCATCTATAAGTTCTGCTTTCACAACCCCGTATGAAGCTGAGACTCTGTGTAACAGCTGAACTGTTATAGGCGTACACGCGTTACACACACACACACAGGCGTCTACTGCGTTCGCTCGTGGCAGTTTTCACCCGTCACCCATGTCATCTGGTGTACTCGCAATACGCGTGTCTGTAAGCACGCCTATTAATCAGACTTTATGCTGGCACAGGCGACGCATTCTAGGCGTTTAAGTATAGTGTGCTGGCATAAAATACCCCTCATACACACACACATGCGCGCACACACACACACACACATGCGCACACACACACACACACACATGCGCGCACACACACACATACACACATGCGCGCACACACACACACATTGTTTCGGATGGTAAACATTTAAGACATGACAATAAATTTAAAAGTCAATGAGAACAACACTTATATGAAATTAAAGAACATTAGTGGTACATTTGTTGTGTTGATAGATAGATAGATAGATAGATAGATAGATAGATGATAGATGATAGATAGATAGATAGATAGATGATAGATGATAGATGATAGATAGATAGATAGATAGATAGATAGACTTTATTTATCCCAAGCTGGGAAATTACAGTGTAGCAGCAGCATTACACACAGAGACAATAACAACACAATTAAGTAAAAAGAACAACCTAGGCATACTTCAAGCAATAAAATATAAAAATACAATAAAAATACAATACAATATAAAGTGTCTAAAGAAGGAGTAGAATAGAATTCCAGTGCAGAATAAATATGAATATACAGTATAAAAAGTTGCATTGCATGTTCAGTAAGCAGCAGAGTTGGTGCACTTACTGTTTATTTACAGGGAGCTTGAAAAAAGGCAATGGATCATGTCTTAATCTGGAAACTCTAACTACAGCAATCAGTTAAATGTTGTGGAGTGAAATATTTCACTCTGACACATTACATAGTAAAAGTATAAATCCTTCCAATACAATGGAAAAGTTCTGTGTCCTCAGTTAATACTGAGCTTACTGTAAGTAAATATGAACTCTACACATTTCAAAGTAACTCTCCCACATTTATTTACAAAGTACACAACAGCCACTTGTTGTTTTAACTATAGTTTGAACACATTTCTAGAGAGGGATTGACAGACAGACAGGGGTTTTGTGTTTCGCTCCATATTATGTGGTGAAACCAGTTGAGCTGCTCCCAGTCTACTGCAGTCCAAAGGTATGTGGATTTACTGAGGATTGTGGTTTACTGAGAACTGCAAAGGGGGGCGGATCTTTGCCAGATTACAGTAACAAGACCAATAACATGCCCACAAACCAGCTATGAAGCGTTATAACTGAATGCAGCTCTGTGTTTAAAGCTACTTTAACCAAGTGTATAAGGGGAAGACTTGTTGTGATTTGAAAAAAAAAAAGGAAAAAGTGATGGACTTTGACCGATCTTGGTCATGATTGTCCTCTGTTTTGACACCAGACATCTGTCATTATTAGATATTATTACTTTTTAAATTATTATTTAATAATTATTAAATTAATTAGTTTAAAATTCAGATATTTTGCTTTACAGTTATATTCATATTTACCTTGTAATTTCAGGGTGCTCAGTACTTGTGTTGCCTTCTTAATATTTTAAATGTTTAAGTTTTGAGAACCAGTTTAATAATAAAGCACAATAAAATGTCAAAGTATAAATGTTTCAAATGTTAATTATTGTTAAAACCAGGAAAAAGGCGTGTTTTGCTTTATATTGACATTTGATTTGCTTTCTTCAGTTTGTGTCCATTTAAAACCTGCATTAGGGAAACTTTTCATGAAAGAAATGATTTTTTAGCTGCAAGATCTGCAAAAAGTTAAATGTCATTAGTTGAGCTTGCTATGTGTAGAAACCTTCTTCACTGCTCTGTTGGTATCTGCAGTACGCACAAAGTGCAGTTAGCTCTCATGGTCACATGGTGCCATCTTTAATGTTAATGCATATTTAATATGGTTTTCATGTGATCACAAAAGCAGACGCAAACACAAGTTTATAGTTTATGGATACAAAATGCATAGTGTTGCATTATATTTGTGTTTTTAACGTACAATTTAATTAAGTCAAATTATTTCTGTTTCAATACATACTTTTGTTTAAACATTTCATAATTTGAACACCACCATGATAAAACAGAAGATAAATCTCCAGCCAAGAAGAGCATTATCGGCTGGCTGCCAGAAGATGGAGCCATCGACACCAAAGGTCTGAGCAGCAGTGTTGATATGGGCGCCCTGTTCCATGTGCCCAAGTCTTTCTGGCAGAAGGAGACGAAGGAGTTGAGAGCGTACTTCAGTCAGCAAGTCGGAGCTGATCTGCCGGCTCAGGTGGAGGCTGAGCTGAAGGCGCTGGAGGACAGAGTGCACAATTAAAACCCACTGACAGCAAGTTCAACCAGAAACACCCTGATGACTCAGGATTCAGATCATTAGGGTCACTCAGAGTCACTGGCTGGGTTTACATACACACAGAGATTAGTCCTGAAATATAAAAACATAACAACTCAGAAGGAGAAACAGGTTAATAACCTGAGAGGATGCTGTGGCTTGTTGCTTTATACAACATAGGATATGTCCTGAAATGTGAAGATCACTCCGTTCAAAGGAAGACATGTTTGTTCAATCATCAAATAAAAAGCAACGTATCAAAAAGACCAGTAACCAGGCCACTAGTTCACTTTCTCTGTGCATGAAAACACAGCCAGTGACTCTTGTCTTTCTCTTTCATCAAGAGAAATCTGTCAGGAATTGAATGTCAGGGATAAAAAGCAAATAATCTTTAATGCATCTTCACATGAATGCTGTGGGGCTGGTGTTATGTTGGTGCTAGGAGGAAGGTTTGACTCAACATGAAGGTTAGATTTCTGTGATATTGTCAGATTTATCATGTGGAGACACTAACGTCACTTCCTCCATTCACTCCCAAGACCTGTCATGGTACTAAAGCACAGAAACTGATTAGTGCCTCTGGAATATTGAACAGAACAGTGTCTAGGCTGCTAATGTTCACACACTGAAGCCCAAAGATCTCTTTTTTCTAGTAAAAGTCTGACAAAAGTAGATCAAGTTTTAACAGTTTTATTCATTAAAGGTTTTAAATTAATTTTAGCACCAGCTCTTTTAATACACTATGTCTCATTAAACGCCCTTTATTTTGAATTGATAAATATAAAATAAATATATTTCACAGGGCCATTAGCTACTCAAAACATTGTAGCAGATTTCTCGTGGGGATTACTATGCATAATTCATCTTGCCACTTTTGTAATGTTTGTGATTAACTTGTATGATTTCAGGTGATGTTTACACACAATATGTGAAATGTTGGACCAATAAATGCAACTGAGATTAATAGGTATTTTTAGAAGTTGTATGCCATGGTTTTTATTACAGTGCAATGAATAAATATCCTCAAATGCAGAAATACGGTCTCACGTTTATTTATAAAGCAAATAACAAAAACATGCTGGGTACAAAATATGAAGGAAACAGAATAGATAAGTAAAGGATATTAAACATGTCTTGTTAAAAAAATACCTGTATAATATCACAAAATTACATAAACATTACAAAACAACTATATACTATAAAGACAACATTGACATGTTGTCATTTAGAAGCATTGATGCATGTAGATATGTAAGATATCACTACACAGCAACAGCTGTATGAGTTAAGCCACAAACATAGATTATATAATGAGGAAGTGCAAAGCTGCCTGTGCTGCAGGGTGCTGAGGAGGTTTAGACTTCCTCTTTATTTAACTGTGAAGGTGTAATTTCCTGCACAGGCTTCTGTGTCCTTTTCTACATGAACTAAGAGTGAAAATAAAAGAAGCCAAAAATGGCAATATTATGAATAATCCAACCCAACATGATGAGAAGAGAGACTCAGTGTTTCTTCACTTGAGCGTAGAGATCCTCGGGGACGTCTGGCTTCTCTGCTGTCTTGGACACTTTGACCTGTGCATACAGCGTCTCCTGCTGCTGTCCACTGTCCTGCTCTGAGGACGAGGACGCTTCAGCTCTCTGATTGGAGAAGCTGATCTCTCCATAATGGATGTCTTCTTCTCTTTTGCTGGCTGGATCTTCACCATTTGGACTCTATCGAAGAATCAAACAAGAAATAATGTGAGCTTGGATCCTTCTGTGATAATATGAAAGACTAAATGGCATTTTGGAGTGAATATAGTTTCTGACCACCTCACAGCAGTAATGAAGGTGTTAAATGTGGATATGTTGCCCCTAGTGATCATTATTCTGAGTGGAGTCCCTCAGGGTTTGATTCTCGGGCCTCAGCTATTCAACATCTATGTGCTTCCACTCGGCAAACGACCTGATCCAAATGTCCAAAGTCCAGTTGACTTACTGAGTTAGTGCTTAGAGAGAGTAATATATATTTTAATATGAATGCAACTTATTTCCTTCAGTTCACCTAAATCAAGACAAGCAAGCTGAATTTCACAGCAAAAAAGAAAGACTAATTTGTCAGAAGGAACCTTATATAAACATTAAAGGCGAGGATAAGTCCTTCCTCATTTATTAGAAACACATTCACTGCTCTCAAACTGATTTACCTATGCACTAACAACCAATCTTTAGTTTGACTTTAGCAGACTTGGAAAATGTTTCTGTTTCTCCAAACTGTTTTAATTCAGTGATGCATTTAAACTTAATAAACACTTCACCATGGCATCCTATAACAGCTGGGGCACATTTCTGCTATACACTGGTCTCCAGTCAGCAATAGAGGATATTTTAAAAATAATAAATAATAATAAATCATGTCAACTTCACCAAACTTTCCTTCTGATATCGTTAAAAAGATTCAAAGGACCCTTTGCCTTTTAGGAAACAGCAAGTGTGTCTGGAGTCAGCACCAAACACAGTGAAGCTGCTTTTAGCTACCATGCTGTAAACAGACTAAAGTAACTTCCTGATAATATCACATGTGCTCAAATTTGATCCATTTTCACGTCCAGACTGAAGAAAGAAGTGTCTGCTGTGTGTGTTTTACAGCTGTGGAGGATGACTGTAACCAGTGTGGTGCTAACAGGTTGTCTTGTCACTTTTCTTGCCCACTTAGTGTTAGGACTGATGCTTTCACATATTCTAGAGGACACAGTCACTGTTACACAATACAACACTGTACAACAAGCTTCATTATTTTCCCACCTGAGTTGGTTGTGGAGTTTGACATTTGGACTTCAAGCACCTGGAGAGACATTAGAAAGCTTTTAGAAGAATCATTGTGCTGTTTGAGGTGAAACAGACCACATGCTGCCAGTAGAGAGTCAGGACTGAAGGACTGACAGGAGACAGATATTACTGCATGTGCATCATTACATTTCTTTAAAATATCATTTAAGATACTCACCAAACACAGATGGCGAGGCACAGGATGAAGATGATCGCTCCAAGAGCTGAACCCCATTTTAGAGCGCCAGCAGAGTTCTCTGTTCACAGAGAAAAAACATTGTCCAAGACAAAACAAAGATGAAATATAGACATGGAACCATACACATGGAACCATTATTTGGACAGAATCATTCCTAGCAAATACAGTAAACAGTGTGTTACAGTGAACAAAAATGAAAAAAATAAGTAAAAAACAAACAAGGAAATACAGAAAGGAGAGAGGGAGCAGATTCTATTAAAATCAGCAGATTCAGTTCATTTCTACATTTACCTTCAATATTAATCCATGATGACGTCTGATTACCGAGATCATTTGTAATGTTCACACCAACCCCAAACTCTGGATGATCTGGAACAAGACAGATTCACTCTGAGTATCTCAAATAGTAGCTGGTTTATTTTACGTTTTTCAGACAGGGTAAACAAACAAACAAATAAACAAACAAGCAAAGCAATACAGAAGCACAAAGGCTGAAAAGAGAAGAGAGCAGATTCTACTAAAATCAGCAGATTCAGTTTATTTCTACATTTACCTTCAATATTAATCCATGATGACGTCTGACTACCGAGATCATTTGTAGCCACACAGTAATAATCTCCTCCCTCAGTGACATTAAGGCTGTTAGAGTCTCCTCCAGCTACTCTGACGGCTCCATCTTTGCTGTTCTTGAACCAGGTGAAGCGGCTGGCGGGAGGTTTGGCTCTGCTGGAGCAGGTCAGCTTCACCCAGCTACCTGCTGACACCAAACCTGATGGACTGACGGACACTGAGGTGTTCCTGGGAGCATCTGAGGAAAATGAGAGATGAACTTTATGAGTTAAAATCAGCTGATATAAGCATGAATCACCATGTTCAGACAGGATCCAATAACAAACAGTGGCTGTCTTACATGAAACACTGAGAGTGATTCCTGCTGCTGCTGCTGTCTTCACATCTTTTCCTTCATTCACAGGATATCCTGCAGAACAGCTGATGGTGAGTCCATCATGTGTGTCTGACAGAGTGATGGTCTCCTGGATTTTAGTGGTAAAGGTTCCATCTGTGTCTTGCTCCATGATGTTGTGAGGGTCTTGTTGGAGAGTCCAGGTGAGTTTAGGAGGGGAGTGTGGACAGGGAGTGAAAGCTGAGCAGGTTATAGTGACAGACTGCTTCTCCTTCAGATCATTCACATCACCTGAGAGATTCATCCTGGGCCTCGGAGCAGAATCTGTGCTTTCAAATCAAACACAGGTTGGACTAAAGAAATAGATTCTGATAGATAAAGAAACATGTTTTTATTTACACTCCAAAGCTAAAGGTGACACTAATGTAATGTCCCAACATTTGACCATTTTAAAGTCAAAGTGTAACAATAGATTCAGGCTTAAATCAGAATTTAAATTCATGACAAAGTAAAAACAAATCCTATATTTAAAAGTGTACTTCAACTGAGTTCACCCTAAAATTGTGGATTGACTAATGAATCATAATTTTCTTACCGTTAACTGTTATCTGAAGAGGATTACAAAAAGCTGTTGCCCTGAATGATGGTTTCTCAATCCTGAAGTAGTATCTGTCTGTGTAACTTGTGATTAAACTGGAAAATAAAGTGGTGCAGTTTTTATCACTCAGGTCTCCAGTCAGACTCATTGGGTAGGTGTTATTCATCTTGCTGCTGTTGAAAATCACATTGTTTGGATAATTGGCTAGATTGGTAGTGCCTTTTAATCCACACTCCAAAGATTGTTCCTGTGCTGCTGAATTTCTCTTTGTATTTAACACTAAAGTTACATGGGATCTGCAGACAAGATCCACTCAGTGCTTCCATCTTCTTTGGTGCAGAGATGGAAAGGTCTGCTTCATCAGGACAAACAGCCAAAGCAGCTGTGAAATCAGACACATGATAAACATTAAAAATAAAACATGCAGAGAGAAACTAAATGTACATAAGCAGTACAGTGGTTATCTATTGACTATTCATAAACATTAGTTCATAAATCCTCCATCAGCCGACCTCAGTGGTGACTAAACCCGCCTAAACTCACCACAACATTTCCAAATACTGAAGCCAGTATTGTTACATGGCTTTCTAAGTTCTGGCTGTAAATAATAAAAGTGGCATTTCCAAATAAAAGTGACTCACCTGAAAGAAAGAAGACGCAGTAACATGTTGGCTGTCACCATTTTCACACTCTGGACTGTAATGACACTCATCACCTGCATTTGACAACAAGTCAATATTTTAATAAAAACACATTTTAAATGAAGCGTTTATGTTCTTTAAGCCTCTGGGTTTTTTTGTTTTTTTTTAACAGGACAATGAAACAAAACATGTTATAACATTGAAAAGACATGTTCACTGTCCCCTCCTTTTTTAACTGAAGACAAACGAACATCCTTTCAATCTGTGTACAACCAGAAGTTACTGTGGGATAATAGTTTTTAATAATCTTTAAATATAAAATCATCCATTGTGAGTTCATGATATTTATTCTGATCTAATACCCAAAGAATACAAGTAGAGTTTATTTAAAAAAAACTTTACAAAAGTAAAAAAAAACCTCTCAGACATTCAAAGATAAAGAACAGTTAAACTTACCAAAGGAGCTGGCAGCAGAAACAGAAACAATCAGATTTAAAATCAGAGAGTTGGTGAATATGATGAGAACGGCAGCAGACCCAGGACCAGACTGGCTCTATAAGAAGAGACTGAAATAGTCTTCAGTCTTCCTGCTCACCCTGTGAGGGAGGAAGTCAACTTTGATGTAGCTTAAACTGATCAGGGTCTAATTCACTGATTTATTCTCAGAGATTATTTCATCAGCACACTACTGGAAGCCTGTATGTGTCATCATGTCAGTGAATCCAAAGGTAGCAGCTGTTGTTGCACTGTGTGGCTGTACATGTATGACAGTAGGGACGATTAAAAAGAGGACAGGTTCAGAGGATAAAACTCAGGTGATGTTAGATTTGTGCACCTTGTTGCAGAACACAACTGTAAAGTGTATCATGTTCATGTCATAAAGAAGCTGCTAGAAACATTATATTACAGTCTTTTAGTGAAAGTTGGATGTTTAGAAGAACAGTAAAGTACATTTACTGACCAGCTTCCTCTCAAATGTCTCATCATTTCCTCAGGACTGTGTTGAAAACACGTCAGTGCAGCTCTCACACTTCTCTTTACCACTTTAACTCATCAACCGGATGAACCGCATGCTATCAACACGCAGCATCTTCAGCACCAAGACAACACACAGTCACATAGATGGCACAGGGTTTCTATCTGATGAATGTGATGTTTGTACTGCGTGTTACTGCAGAGAAACATGTTTCCTTGTCCTGAATCCTCACAAGCTCTTCAGGTGATGAAAGACTTAGAACTGAGCAGTTATCATGAAGCCCAGTGGGGGAATGTAACTCAGTACATTTACTCAACTATTGTTCAAGTTCAAGTCTTTTCTTTTCAGGACACTTCCTACTTCTACTCCACTACAACTCACAGGAATATTTGACTTCATGTCA
>NC_081518.1:45535013-45617806 GCF_030273125.1 Centropristis striata | reverse complement strand
ATGGGGTGTCTGGGTTTATTCACAGGAAGAATTTGAAACATTTTTAAATACCCTCAACCAACATAATGCTTCAATTAAACTCAAAGCTACAACAGACATAAATTCGGTCAATTTTCTGGACACTACTACCTACAAAGGGAATAAATTCAACACAAATGGACAATTGGATGTAAAGGTTTATTTCAAAGACACAGATACCCACGCTTTATTACAGATGAGTAGCCATCACCCAAAACATACATTTGCAGGACTGATTAAATCTCAGCTCCTGAGATTTCACAGAATTTGCACTCAGGAGGATGATTTCAAACAGGCCACCAAAATCCTATTCCACGCTTTGGCCACCAGGGGGTACTCCAGGACCTTCCTGAGAAAATGTTTCAAGGTTTTCCTGCAACCAAAATTAATACAGATCTCCACAGCCCTCCCTTTGGTTACTACTTACTCACCTTCCACAGTTCAATTAGTTAAACAAATCAAAAAACACTTAGACAACACTATTAGGACCAATTTACCAGAATCTGATCTTAGAATTATTGCGGCCTTCAGAAAAAACAAAAATCTACAAGATTACTTAGTCAGGGCTAAGCTTCCATCCCTATCAGAAAAAAAGAAAAATACACAACACAATTATTTTAAACAAAAAAAGTGGATTTATGATTCAAAAAATCAGAGAGTTTTCCAGACTGCCCAAATGGCTGACATTAAAACAAAAAATTGTGTATATCTTATTACCTGTACTACCTGTGGCCTCAGATATGTGGGAGAGACTGGGCTCTCCATCAGTGACAGGTTCACATGCCACAAGTACAACATCAGTGCTGGGAAACACACTGACAGACACATAGTCCAACATTTCATAGCCCATGACTGGAGCTCGGTCCAAGCCCTGGTCCTTGAGTGTAACCCCCACTGGTCCAGGGCACAGAGGAGGAGATCTGAAAGAAATTGGATTAACCAATTAGACACTACTTACCCACGGGGACTAAATGAAAGGGTTTACTTCAGAGCTTAAAATTCAATTATTAGTCATTCTAACCCCAATTAGACTCTACAGACCCCCAGACTACTGACTTTGGACTATACCACTTACCCTTAACACCCTACCTACCCACCTACCAACTACCCTAATCCTACGGACTCTGGGGGGCACAGCCCACCCACTAAAACCTCTGACTCACAGGACTAACCCATTCACCCTCAACACCCTAATTACCCACCTACCCACTAGCTATCCTAACCCTAATGACTCTGGGGGGCACAGCCCACCCACTAAACCCTCTTAATCACTGGACTAATCCTAACCCTAGACCCCACCCAAGACCCTTCCTCTAACCCTAAAAGACTCTGGAATCCACTCCTAACCCTAGCCCTGGACACTGGACTAATTCTAACCCTAGACCCCACCCAAGACCCTTCCTCTAACCCTAACCCTAACCCTAACCCTAACCCTAACCCTAACCCTAACCCTAACCCTAACCCTAACCCTAACCCTAACCCTCTAACCCTAAAAGACTCTGGACTCCACCCCTAACCCTAGCCCTGGACACTGGACTTAAAAATCTAACCCTAACCTCACCCAAGACTCTCACTCTAACCCTAACGACTCTGGAATCCACTCCTAACCCTAGCCCTGGACCCCCACCCAAGACCCTCACTCTAACCCTAAAAGACCCTGGAATCCACTCCTAACCCTAGCCCTGGACACTAGACTTTAAAACCTAACCCTAATTCACTGACCTAAACATCTAACCCTAATCCTAACCCCCAAAACTAACCCTAACGGACACTGAGCATGACCTTTGACCTTTAACCCAAGACCCCCTGACACACCCCCCTTAATGGAAAACCCAGTGTTGAGACATCTTGGAGTGCACTTGTGGTTGGTATCGGGAGATGGACATCACTCTTTGAAGACAATTTTGTCCCACAAACTGTAAATATTAATGTATATATATCTTTTTAACTGTACATAATTATTTATTATTATATAACCCTGTTTGTTCCTTATGTATATATTTATCAAAATGTAAATATTTTTATGGACCTGTTCTTTTCTTCCTTTGTAAAAAAATGTACAGTTTCAAACACATGAATAAGAAATGTAAATAATTCAATCAAATGGTGTGATTTATGACAGTTTTCGGGGTTGATGTGACTGTGTAGGGGGACTGCCAGCTCTGTGGGACCTGGGGGGCCAGCCTGGACACAGGGGGAGGTGGCATGGAGTGTGCATTGATGACAGAGTGCCTACGGCACTCTGTCATCCAAACTCCTTCTCTCCTAACCCTAACCCTAACCCTAACCCTAACCCTAACCCTAACCCTAACCCTAACCCTAACCCTAACCCTAACCCTAACCCTAACCCCTAACCCTAACCCTAACCCTAACCCTAACCCTAACCCTAACCCTAACCCTAACCCTAACCCTAACCCTAACCCTAACCCTAACCCTAACCCTAACCCTAACCCTAACCCTATAACCTAACCCTAACCCTAACCCTAACCCTAACCCCTCAAAGGACGTATTTATCCCTATAACCTAACCCTAACCCTAACCCTAACCCTAAATAAATAAATACATCAATAAATACATAAATACATTAATAAATAAATAAATATATAAATAAATAGATACATTAATAAATAAATAAATATTATTTTTACTTTTCACTTTTATTTTCATTTGGATAAATAAATATATACATATATACAGACACTTGCCTCCCATGGATATGGGAGGCTTTGAGGATGGGTGGACGGTGGTCCGACGTGGCCGAGGCCAACGGCCCCGTCCTTCCTACCAGGACCAAAACAGGGGTTGGACAGCGAGAGCACCCCCTGCTCCCTACCGGGGGCGGGATCAGTTCCCCTATCCTAACCCTAACCCTAACCCTAACCCTAACCCTAACGGAAATTTCCGAATTCCGTTTTTGGCCAATATCTTCGGAACCGAAGGTGCTAGAGACTTGAAAGTCGGCCGCGTCAGACCTAATTTGGGGTCGCTGAACACGCCAGAGTTGAATTCAAGTCTCTACGACTTACCGTTCCGGAGATATGGCCATTTTAAAGTTTCAAACTAAGATTTCGAAAATTTCCCAAGGTTCCACGGGGTCAATCGACACACCATTGGAAAGGTCTGGGGCCAAGGAATCCAAGGAACTTGGTTCTATGATGATAGGACATTCCTATCCGGAGTTATTGGCAAAAACATTCTTGAGGGGCCCCTCAAAGGACGTATTTATCCCTATAACCTAACCCTAACCCTAACCCTAACCCTAACCCTAACCCTATCCCTATAACCTAACCCTAACCCTAACCCTAACCCTAACCCCTCAAAGGACGTATTTATCCCTATAACCTAACCCTAACCCTAACCCTAACCCTAAATAAATAAATACATCAATAAATACATAAATACATTAATAAATAAATAAATATATAAATAAATAGATACATTAATAAATAAATAAATATTATTTTTACTTTTCACTTTTATTTTCATTTGGATAAATAAATATATACATATATACAGACACTTGCCTCCCATGGATATGGGAGGCTTTGAGGATGGGTGGACGGTGGTCCGACGTGGCCGAGGCCAACGGCCCCGTCCTTCCTACCAGGACCAAAACAGGGGTTGGACAGCGAGAGCACCCCCTGCTCCCTACCGGGGGCGGGATCAGTTCCCCTATCCTAACCCTAACCCTAACCCTAACCCTAACCCTAACGGAAATTTCCGAATTCCGTTTTTGGCCAATATCTTCGGAACCGAAGGTGCTAGAGACTTGAAAGTCGGCCGCGTCAGACCTAATTTGGGGTCGCTGAACACGCCAGAGTTGAATTCAAGTCTCTACGACTTACCGTTCCGGAGATATGGCCATTTTAAAGTTTCAAACTAAGATTTCGAAAATTTCCCAAGGTTCCACGGGGTCAATCGACACACCATTGGAAAGGTCTGGGGCCAAGGAATCCAAGGAACTTGGTTCTATGATGATAGGACATTCCTATCCGGAGTTATTGGCAAAAACATTCTTGAGGGGCCCCTCAAAGGACGTATTTATCCCTATAACCTAACCCTAACCCTAACCCTAACCCTCTAACCCTAACCCTAACCCTAACCCTAACCCCTAACCCTAACCCTAACCCCCCCTAACCCTAACCCTAACCCTAACCACTTAGTAAAATTTTCACCTTTTACATGTATTGCTATGGGGATTTTTGACACGCCCTTAACTCAACAACGGTACCTCCCACAAGTTTGCAATTGGTGTCTACCCCCCCTATTTCGGCCACGCCCGTCACGTAGAGCCCACTCACGTGTCTCTACGACCTTCCTATCAAAAGTTAGAATTTTTCAGAAAACGGAAATTTCCGAATTCCGTTTTTGGCCAATATCTTCGGAACCGAAGGTGCTAGAGACTTGAAAGTCGGTCGCGTCAGACCTAATTTGGGGTCGCTGAACACGCTAGAGTTGAATTCAAGTCTCTCCGACTTACCGTTCCGGAGATATGGCCATTTTAAAGTTTCAAACTAAGATTTCGCAAGGTTCCACGGGGTCAAACGACACACCATTGGAAAGGTCTGGGGCCAAGGAATCCAAGGAACTTGGTTCTATGATGATAGGACATTCCTATCCGGAGTTATTGGCAAAAACATTCTTGAGGGGCCCCTCAAAGGACGTATTTATCCCTATAACCTAACCCTAACCCTAACCCTAACCCTCTAACCCTAACCCTAACCCTAACCCTAACCCCTAACCCTAACCCTAACCCCCCCTAACCCTAACCCTAACCCTAACCACTTAGTAAAATTTTCACCTTTTACATGTATTGCTATGGGGATTTTTGACACGCCCTTAACTCAACAACGGTACCTCCCACAAGTTTGCAATTGGTGTCTACCCCCCCTATTTCGGCCACGCCCGTCACGTAGAGCCCACTCACGTGTCTCTACGACCTTCCTATCAAAAGTTAGAATTTTTCAGAAAACGGAAATTTCCGAATTCCGTTTTTGGCCAATATCTTCGGAACCGAAGGTGCTAGAGACTTGAAAGTCGGTCGCGTCAGACCTAATTTGGGGTCGCTGAACACGCTAGAGTTGAATTCAAGTCTCTCCGACTTACCGTTCCGGAGATATGGCCATTTTAAAGTTTCAAACTAAGATTTCGCAAGGTTCCACGGGGTCAAACGACACACCATTGGAAAGGTCTGGGGCCAAGGAATCCAAGGAACTTGGTTCTATGATGATAGGACATTCCTATCCGGAGTTATTGGCAAAAACATTCTTGAGGGGCCCCTCAAAGGACGTATTTATCCCTATAACCTAACCCTAACCCTAACCCTAACCCTCTAACCCTAACCCTAACCCTAACCCTAACCCCTAACCCTAACCCTAACCCCCCCTAACCCTAACCCTAACCCTAACCACTTAGTAAAATTTTCACCTTTTACATGTATTGCTATGGGGATTTTTGACACGCCCTTAACTCAACAACGGTACCTCCCACAAGTTTGCAATTGGTGTCTACCCCCCCTATTTCGGCCACGCCCGTCACGTAGAGCCCACTCACGTGTCTCTACGACCTTCCTATCAAAAGTTAGAATTTTTCAGAAAACGGAAATTTCCGAATTCCGTTTTTGGCCAATATCTTCGGAACCGAAGGTGCTAGAGACTTGAAAGTCGGTCGCGTCAGACCTAATTTGGGGTCGCTGAACACGCTAGAGTTGAATTCAAGTCTCTCCGACTTACCGTTCCGGAGATATGGCCATTTTAAAGTTTCAAACTAAGATTTCGCAAGGTTCCACGGGGTCAAACGACACACCATTGGAAAGGTCTGGGGCCAAGGAATCCAAGGAACTTGGTTCTATGATGATAGGACATTCCTATCCGGAGTTATTGGCAAAAACATTCTTGAGGGGCCCCTCAAAGGACGTATTTATCCCTATAACCCTAACCCTAACCCTAAACCCTAACCCTAACCCTAACCCTAAACAAACCCCCCCCCCCCCCCCCCCCCTTTTTTTTCCAACTATCCCCCTCAGCCATCCATCCATCGGCTCTCTTCCTACATCTCCTCCACTCTCAGCTCCCTCTCACAGTTCAGTAGGCCTGTGCAACAGATTTCAACCGGAAACCCATAACCCCAACCCCAACCACAACCACAACCCTAACCGTAAATTCCTTACCATGTTAAAACAAAAGTATAAACCATTTAAAAATCACTTACCGCGTGAAAACAAAAATTAAACCATTTAAGAATCACTTACTGTGTTAAAACAAAAATTAAAAACCATTTAAAAATCACTTCCCGTGTGAAAACACAAAGTAAAACCATTTAAAACAACTTACCGCGTGATAACAACATTAAAAACCATTTGAAATCACTTACCGCGTGAAAATAAAGGGTCAAAAAAGGGTTAGGGTCAAAAAAAAAAATTTCGGAACAGTGGTTAGGGTTAGGGTTAGGTTTAGGGTTAGGGTTAGGGTTAGGTTTAGGGTCAAAAAAATTTTTCTCGCAACAGTGGTTAGGGTTAGGGTTAGGGTTAGGTTAAGGGTTAGGGTCAAAAATTTTTTTCTCGCAACAGTGGTTAGGGTTAGGGTTAGGGTTAGGGTTAGGTTTAGGGTTAGGTTTAGGGTCAAAAAAATTTTTCTCGCAACAGTGGTTAGGGTTAGGGTTAGGGTTAGGTTTAGGGTTAGGTTTAGGGTCAAAAAATTTTTTCTCGCAACAGTGGTTAGGGTTAGGGTTAGGTTTAGGGTTAGGGTTAGGGTTAGGTTTAGGGTTAGGTTTAGGGTCAAAAAAATTTTTCTCGCAACAGTGGTTAGGGTTAGGGTTAGGGTTAGGTTTAGGGTTAGGTTTAGGGTCAAAAAAAATTTTCTCGCAACAGTGGTTAGGGTTAGGGTTAGGGTTAGGTTTAGGGTTAGGTTTAGGGTCAAAAAAATTTTTCTCGCAACAGTGGTTAGGGTTAGGGTTAGGGTTAGGTTTAGGGTTAGGTTTAGGGTCAAAAAATTTTTTCTCGCAACAGTGGTTAGGGTTAGGGTTAGGTTTAGGGTTAGGGTTAGGGTTAGGTTTAGGGTTAGGTTTAGGGTCAAAAAAAATTTTCTCGCAACAGTGGTTAGGGTTAGGGTTAGGGTTAGGTTTAGGGTTAGGTTTAGGGTCAAAAAAATTTTTCTCGCAACAGTGGTTAGGGTTAGGGTTAGGTTTAGGGTTAGGGTTAGGGTTAGGTTTAGGGTTAGGTTTAGGGTCAAAAAAAATTTTCTCGCAACAGTGGTTAGGGTTAGGGTTAGGGTTAGGTTTAGGGTTAGGTTTAGGGTTAGGTTTAGGGTCAAAAAAAATTTTTTCGCAGCAGTAAGAACTCTCCTTCAGCACAGGCCGGCACGTTGTGCCGTCCGGTGGTCAAAGACACTGCTGCGAAACCCTTTTTTTAACCCTAACCCTACGTGTATATATACAGTGTATAAATATAGTGCAGGTATGAATTGAATATACTATAGGATATATACAGTGAATGAATATGTTATAGAAATATAGAATATAGAAAGAATGTACAGTAAATCAGCAGTGCAGGTAGATGAATGGATGATAATAAATAGTCAAAAATAGTCATCAATGTGGGCAGATTACAGAACAGTAGGTGGGTCACCTCTGTGTAGAGTTCAAGAGGGTGACGGCTGAGGGGAAAAAGCTGTTCCTGAACCTGTTGGTTCTGGAGAGCAGGGAGCTATAGCGCCTCCTGGAGGGGTTAGGGTTAGGGTTAGGTTCAGCTAGGGTTAGGGTTAGGGTTTTGAAGCAGCATGAAGTCTCTTTGAGTCAAAGAGAATTCATGCTGCTTCAAAACTTTTTTTTGGGCTGAAGCCGGTTCTTTGGGTTCTTTTGGCTAGGGTTACGGTTATGTTCAGCTAGGGTTAGGGTTAGGTTCAGCTAGGGTTAGGGTTAGGGTTTTGAAGCAGCATGAACTCTTTTTTTTTGGGCTGGAGCCGGTTCTTTGGGTTCTTTTGGCTAGGGTTAGCGTTATGTTCAGCTAGGGTTATGTTCAGCTAGGGTTAGGGTTTTGAAGCAGCATGAACTCTTTTTTTTTTGGGCTGGAGCCGGTTCTTTGGGCACCAGCTCTGGTCTAAAAGCAGTACAGGTAAATAACAGCAGCCGGTCACACCCACCAAAAGCTGACATGGTGAAATACTTTTTTTTCCTTTTGGATGCATAAAAATAAACCTAGTTGAATATGAATCAAAAATGTATTTATGTATCCGGTGGAGGCTACTCCGCATTGTGTGATTTGACGAGGCTTAGACCAGATATCTTTTTGGAGGGGATCTCCGTTTATTATGACAGATACAGGAAAGAAATTGTTGTCATTGGGCCCGTTACAAACCAAAGGATGGTACTGAGTCCAGTTGAAAACATACTAGAGTTCCGTATGGAGTTTGGGAGAAAAAACATCTTCAGCTATTACTTAAGAGTTTTCTACACATTTTAAACTTGACAGAAGAAGAGTTTTTAAATCTCTGACGTAAAGTTACCAAAACTATTTTGAAGAAATTTGTAACTAATGATAAAATGCCCTTAAGAAACTCATCCCTTTAACTTGTGCAGTTCAAGTTACCAAAGAGTTAAAATATCAAATGTGAAATTCTTCCAACATGGCGGCACGCTGTCCAAGAAGACATTCTTTTAAAAAAAGTATACAGTTTACATACTATTCTTAATATCACAAGTGTTATTTAAACATCTTTACATTCTTTTACTTCATTTCCTGTATTTGTGAGACACATAGAGGCTCGCATACATTCATACAGCCTTTTCTTTTCCTAGAAACCACATAGAGGAAACATGCTCCGACACGTCACAATAAAAGTCCTTTAAACAATGAAAACATCAGCTAACATGCAGGAACAAACACTTTCTCTGCTCTCAACCACCAGAAACTAAAAATCCACTTCAAACACTAGGTAAAAATCAAGTTTAAAAGTTTGACAGATAGCATGCAAACAAAACATCCTGATCTTTTCATGCTATATAGTGTATTTCTGTTTATAAATGGCTGCAGTGAAATGAAGAAACAAATATATATGGAAACAACAGACAGTAACTTAAAGCTGGAAACCTCATCCTGTAAACTCAGTAATCAGGATTTAAGTGCAGTGAAAGATTCCTCCCAGACTGAATCCAGATCAGAAACATAGAAGAACTTAAGAAACTTCTCAGAGAGCTTTAACACGCTCATAAATGAGCTGAGCAGAGCTCATAACCTCAGTGCTCTTAACCTTCTCAGGTCAAAAAATTTGACCAACACCGCGAGTGAGAACAGTTACAAGGACATTAAAGGGTCCCTACGCATGAAAGATTTTTATGCCAGAATCTGAGGTTGTGCGGTGTATGGAACACAGAGACTGGTCCACAGAGAGACAGAGAGGGACATCCTTCCTTCAGGCTTATTTGTAAGTGAGTATAAACTGTATTCAATAATATAATGTAAAATAAGCTTTCTGTAAATGGTACATGTAAATATAAAAAATAAAAATTAATTCAATTCATGCATAAAATGTAAAAGAAAATGTTAAAAGGTAAGGAAGTGCAATACAAACCTTGACCAGCAGGGGGCAAATTCACTCTGCAATGTCTCTGTGCAGCAACGATGTAGAAAACTCCACTGAAAGTCTTCCTGTGGAATAATGCAGGTGCAATGCAGAATTTGTCCAGCAGAGGGCAGAACTCACCTTATAAAAATCCCTATTTAACGCATTACAATCTCTTAACTCAATAAAAGAAATAATTAAATAAAAATCAAATATAGAATCAAATACATTATCAAATATGGTGACAAATTATAAATATAATTAATAAAAACAAAAATAATATAAAATAAAATAAAATAAATAAAATATAATTAATTATATTTTATGAAGGAAAATAAATCTAGTACAACAAAATAACCCAATTGGCTTGAGACACACACCAGGGTTTGATCAACCTTGGCTGGGCCTCTCCTCAGGTGAGGGTGTCTAGTGATAAATGGCCGAAACACCCTGTGATCCTGGGGTCCACTACTGAGGATGTGTCTCACAATCTGGACTTAGTCCACATAGAAGCTTTATTGAAAAACAGATGAGAGCTCATCCCAATACAGGAATAATACTGTAACAAACAAAACAGAATAAACGTCCACATGTGACTCCATACAAAAAAAGTCTCTACATCTTCATACAAAGGAAGTTCACAGATCCTAATACAACAAAAAGGTGATGTACAAACTGGAGTATACCTCCACCAAGTCGAAAAGACAAAAATAAATAAAGGATAACAAATGAAGAAAAATACTCAAGACGGAATACATGTCCACATGTGACCTCAATGAAAAAAAGAAGAAAAGATTCCACAGCCCAATACAGGTAATGAACAAAACAAGTGCTTCTTGTTATTATATAATTCCTCATTATATATCATTATATTACTATATGTTTTATACATTATGCATTAATTATTATATATCATATATTATTTATTATATATTATTATATATTAATTAGTATATATTTATTATATATTATATGTCATATATATTATAATCTAAGCTATCTTTTCCAAAGCAGACATCAACAAGCAGAATGATAAACAGACAAAAATAGGCTCTCCTCTCCTTAACTGCCCAGTCGTCGGACGAAGCAGGGAGAATCATTGAGATAACTCATAAAACCTAACCCTAACCCTAACCCTAACCAAATAGATTTTTTTTTAAAACAAAAAATTCCCACCGCTCCACTCTCACAAACACGCTCTTACTCAGAGAGAGAGAGAGAGAGAGAGAGAGAGAGAAAGAGAGAGTAGGGAAAGTGATGAAGATGATGGTGTGATGTGCAAATTGAGGGACATCAGAGACCAAAATACACAGAGGGGAAAAGGAGGGGTGGGGTTATGAGAAGTAATAGAAAAGTAAATCAGCTACATCACTCAGTTTTGTTCAGAAAGCTGCCAGAGCTGCAGCTATCTGCAGATCTCTGAAGATGGAGGTTGGGGATGATTGGGTGCCCTGTTTCCCAGGATTCCCCAATATCTCCTGCTGGAACCCACCGTCTCCTTGGCTTGAAACATTGTTTATCAACATTGCACTGTACCCCATCTCTGTGCTCACTGCGGTCCTTAACCTGCTCATCATCATCTCAATCTCCCACTTCAGGCAGAGATTCACTTTTTTGTTTCTCTTTACAGGTTTTGTACTTTAAACATGTGAATAACTGCTGTATATGAAGAAGAATTGTCTTTCAACTGGTAGTGAATAATGTTGCTGCTCTAACACTACTATTATCTTCTGTTTTCGTGTCTGCATGTTAACACAAAAACCACTGTGACCTCTATATTGTTATTTAAATAGTCAACACTTAGATATGTTCACTATATTTGTTGCTGAACAGAAAACATCTAAATTCTTAAATCAATGTTTATCAATAATTGTAATAGTTTGTACATTTTGTTATGAGGAATGTTTTGTAGATTGATGTTTTTCTCTTTTCTTCCAGGCAGCTCCACACACCCACCAACATCGTCCTCCTCTCTCTGGCTGTCTCAGATTTTCTTGTGGGCCTCCTGGTGATGCCAGCAGACACACTAGAAAGAACACATTGCTGGTTGTTTGGTGACCTTTTGTGTTGTCCAACATCATTTTCTCTGCTTCAGTCGTAAACATGGTGCTCATATCAGTTGACCGTTATGTAGCTATATGTGACCCTCTGCATTACACCACCAGAATCACTGTGAAAAGAGTTAAAGTCTGTGGTTGCCTTTTATGGTTCTATTCTGTTGCCCACAATAGTTCCTTCTTTAATCTACATCTTATTCAACAAGAAGAAATTTCTATTTACTGCTATGGAAAATGTGAGAGTTTCACGGATTATGCCGGCTCCTACCTTAAATTTCTTTTAAACTTAATTGTTCCTGTTACTGCCATTATAGATTTATATACAAGAGTCTTTGTTGTGGCTGTGTCTCAAGCTTGTGCCATGCGCTCTCACATTACAGCTGTCACAAAGCAGATTTCAGTCACTAAAAGAGCAAAGAAATCTGAGCTGAAAGCAGCCAGGACTCTTGGTGTTTTGGTAGTTGTGTTTCTAATGTGTTTCACACCAAGTTACTTTGCAAGTTTGGGAGGATATGAATCCATGAGTCATTCAACTTCCTCCTTTATTATGTATCTATACAGTTTTAACTCTTGTCTTAACCCTCTGATTTATGCCTTGTTTTACCCCTGGTTCAGGAAAACAGTTGGACTCATTGTTACTCTTCAGATACTGCAGCCTGGCTCCTGTGAGGCCAACATACTGTAGAGAAGCTGTGGAAGGATGACGTCATGAAATTGGTCAGAACAAAATAATATTTCTGTTTTTACTCCTCTGCTACGGTTTTTGTTTTTGTTTTTAGAAAAGAAAGATATAATCTGCTCATTTATCAGAAGTGTTCTTAATGTGTAGAAGGCCATGAAGTCAAGAGATAACCTTTTTGAACTGTTGACTCCTTGTTGACTATTCTCTCTCCCATCCACTTGATGTGTGAGGAAACTGCTCTGAACCCTCTCAGAGACAGATGTAGATGCTAGATGTGTTGTATCTCTGCAGGTCTGTTTGAGAGTCACATCTCTTTGGGGTGTTTGTAACAGTGAACATAGCTAATTGTATAAAATTCAAATGTTTTCCAGTCAGGAGATTTCCACTTCTGGTGCTGTTTTATTTAAACACAGGCTGTGGCCTTCTTCCTGTGTGGGATCTGCAAATGTTTTTTTGAGTGTATCACAGGTCTGCCTAGCCTGGCTAACACCAGACAATTCTCAAATGAGGTCTAGTCTGGCAACGAGCAATGGATTTCTCCGTAGAGGAGGTGTGGTTTACGATCCTCCAGAGCCGTTTATTGGGCGCTTAGAATGTCTATCAAAGCGTCTGTAGGTAGCTCTTAGCCAATCAGATCAGTTATACCAGATGACGTAGTAGAGCAACAGAAATGGATGTTTGTTGTGTGTGTGTCTCTATTTAAAACACCATCTACAGCTAAAGAGAGTTTCGCGTTTGCAGCAGCCATGTTGGATCCGGAAAACAACAAGCTTCCAAGTGCAGAGTAGTACGCGTCATCGTCTTGCCGTCCCTCCCCGCTCTGTGATTGGATCCCTAAAACAGGGTTAAGAATGCTTCCTAGTTTCCAGACCCCGCCGCAGTTCGAAATTAAATTCGAGCACGTAAGGCAGCCTGGGTATACCCAGGCTAAGGTCTGCCTGTGTGGGCCACACGAAATACTCAAAGTACAAGGTACATATATTTTTGCACAAAGATCTTTTTTGTTATTTAATCTATTTATATTAGGAATGCACTGATAAAACATTTTTGGCGGTTATGATAACAAACATTAACACTGTTAATTAATAACAACAAATATTTATTGATGTTGATTTGAGCTGTATACAAATGATTTCTATGATAATTATATTTTCTACACACTGAAATGTATGTTTACATGTGGCACTGTGTGTTTTCAGAGACATTGAAAGTATTTTCAGGGACATGAACATTAAAAAGACGAGATTCAAGTATCTTGCCCCCCATTTAAAATTTGACAGCTAAGGACTTTCAAGCATGTTAAAAACCACTGTTTTGATATTATCTTTTCTGATTTAATTCATTTTCCATTAAGGTTGTGATGTATACATGGTTAGAGCACCTGGTCAGCAGTGGGCGCTGTGAGCAGTAGATAGATAGATAGATAGATAGATAGACAGACAAGTCTATCTATCTATCTATCCCCTTAAGCAAGTGTAATGAGACACAGTGATGTAACTTCTATGGTGGACATAATGAGCAGAGCTAAAAGTATCAGATCAGTGTTACATTCACTTAATTTACCTGTTTTTTGTTGCCATTGGCCGACCCATAACAAACAAGCACACACACACTTAGGTCCCATCAGATTTACGCTGCCTCTCTAAGAAACAATGATTTTCAGCCCATTAGTTGCTCCTGATGGCAGTGTTTGTTGACACCTGCATTGATTAGTCACGTGACGACATCTCAACCTCAACCAACCGAGGTATCACTGCCATCAGAGGTGTTCAGAAAAACAAGCTTCAGCATAAACACATGATGCAGCTATCACACTTCAACACCTCATGCAATTATTACCATACAGTCATATTTATTTCTTTTTGAAATTGTGTCTCTCATTACTTTTAGTGATAGGTGACAAAAATTGGTCCGTTTATTATTATTTTTGCGGGTAATGAATCGCTTATTCGGGGGCTTTATCAAAACTCACCATATTTGGAATACAAGTCAATCTCCTGTACGTATTCTAGCATTCCCGGGAATGAGCGCAGCAAAATGACTCACTAGCGCTCCCTAGGATTCAGCCCCTCACACAGGTTTGTCGTAGAGACACAAAATTTGGTACATGCATGTATCATGGGAAGACGCACCAAAAAGTCTCAAGAAGCCATAACCAAAAACATACAAGTAGTCGGCCATCTTTGATCGAAAATGGGGTTTTCGCCATTTCCACGTCACATAATTTAACAAACCTCCTACAGATTTAATCCGATCAACTTCAAACTTGGTCAGTAGCCTCACAAGGCCTTTGGGATCAAAAGTTATCAAAAGCTTTACCGACTATCACACTATGTGGGCGTGGCATGGCGGCAAAATATGGCGTCTCACCATAAAACATGAGGTCGTTATAACTTGCTTCATCAGATTCCGTCCCTTAACACTTCTAAATCACAAAGCCCCGCCCCTTATGCTTTAACCACGCCCCCTTTCGTAACTTATGAACCGTTTATCCTAGAGACTTGTATGAGGTGTCAGTGTACTCAGGACAGAGTCCCTGTTTGACTGGTTATCGATTGCTCCACCCTTTTCGATTGACCACTCCCCCTTTCATTACTCATGGCCCGTTGTCGTACACTCTTTTCAGAGGTGGCAGCCGACGATCTCTGGACCCAACGTGACCAGCTCCCCTGGCTGTGCCATTCAGTCCTGCTTGTTATTATTTTATTATCACTGTCATATTTTGATGTGTATCATAATAAACCACTGTGTGTGCTGATGTCTGTTACATGTTTCAACTATTGTGTTTTTATTGGTAAAAGATAAAAGAGATTAAATAAAAAATATGTGTCTCTCTCCTCTCTTCTTCTCCTCTTCCCCTCCTCTCCTCTTCTCCTCCTCCTGCTCCAGGATACTGTCAATGATTGTTTCATCAGCAGTGGAAACAAACCTTCACTCATTTCTACCTTTAATCACACCTGCACCTGTGTGTGTGTGTGTGTGTGTGTGTGTGTGTGTGTGTGCGTGTGTGTTTGTGTGTGTAGCGGTCCTGAACAAGGCCAACCTCCAGCTGCAGCCCCGCCCGACCTGAGCCAATAGCAGACCACACACACACACACAGCCTAACAGAGATACCTGAACTAGTACGGGTCAGTTCAGGTCGCCTAAAGAAACTGTTTCTCTCCCTGCTTATACTCCCCTCAGGAGGAAAACCCAGCCGAATACAAAAACTGTAAAATCCTGTCTGGAGGAACATCAGTCTTTAATTATGCACCTTTTAACTTGTCACCTTCTTCATGAAGCTAACTTGTGAGTCATGTCTGTGATATTACGGCTTGTCTTCATTTTATTACCCTGCTTTTAATAACTGTACAACAGAAATGCACATTTGTCTTCAGTCAGCAGCACACTGTTATGTTGACCCCAGAAAATGTTTCAGGTGCTGATGGACGTCAGTGGGACAACTGAGACGACTTCACGTAAGACTCAATGATGTACTGAGGAGATCTCAAAGGTCAGAGGTCACCCATGAATGTGATAGCAGAAATGGTTTTAGGGAATTTCTTAAAATCTGAAAGAAAGGTCTGCTCAGACCCAAGGATGAATCGAAAAGATTTCGATGGTCACAGGTCAAAGGTCAAGGTCTCTGAAACCCCAAAGAAACATTTTACCTGTTCTCAGTAATTAATATAAGTCTGATAACATTTCAAATCCAAAAGGTCAAAGGTCAGCTTAATTATGACATTGTATTCTATTTGTATTCTATTATATATGTGTAGTCTACTCATACTGTCACACATATGCATCTCTCCTGCTGGTCTCACTGTGGTCCTGTCTCTCTCTCCTGCTGGTCTCACTGTGGTCCTGTCTCTCTCTCCTGCTGGTCTCACTGTGGTCCTGTCTCTGTCGTGGAATTAATTTGAAGATGTATTAAAATATCAGACATATAGCAGTTTAAATATGCATCAAGCGAGTTGTCTCGCGCAGTGTTGTTCTGACTTTTGGATTTGTCTATCATCTGTTTTTGATACTTGCTAAATAAATCCCGCACAAGGCTGCTATTCGAATCTTCCTGGTCGTCAGTTGTTTTTCTTTAAAGATTTTCTACAACATTAAGCGCGTGTGTGTGTGTGTGTGTGTGTAATGAAAATCGAATAAAGTTACGTGTGTGTGTTTGTGTGTGTGTTTGAAGCATATTTATCTGGAGGAGTGTGCGCACTTACGCGCATGTGTGTGTGCTTGTATCTGTAACTGTAATCACAGCAAAGATCAAAGGCAATCAGAGCAAAGATTGAAGGCAATCAGAGCAGAGCAATCAACAGAATTAACTGCCACCTGAATGTTCCGGAAGAGTGACAGCAGCCTGAGGTGGACAGACTGGGATTTCTGGCCTCGAACAGAAAGCATTTTTGGCAAAACCATAATACCTATCATTGATCCGACTTCACTTTGAGCGTCCTGAGTTCTGCCTGAACAGCTACATTTTTTTTCTTTTTCTTTTTTAAAGAAAAATGAAAAAATAGCTTTGTTAGAGCGATCTAAAAAAACTGTTACATCTCCCTTTTTCAGAAATCTTCCTGCGTTTTTAATATGGGAGCCAATGAGGCTGTTGGTGGTGTTGGTGGATCATCTGTGCGTCCTACGCCCAAACTATAACTCTGACAGCTTTACCAGAGGATTGTGAGGGAGAAGACTAATTTTCCTACGTTTCTATGTATAAATTATTTCTGTAGAGTGGAATTTGCGGCCTGGAGCGTAGTTTTCAAATTTATTTTTTGACAGTTTTTTTCTCTCCCTCTACACTCTGGCGATGATGTCACACACTGTGACACGAACATTCCGTGCAATACACACCCATTATAATCTCAGAATGTCTCCAAAAATGATCATGGTCATTGAACAGGGATTGATAAAAAAAACTATTGAAACGTGGATTAATACACCGATACACAAGACTTGTGTCTACTGTTTAAAGTTTAAATGGAGTCTTTAGGTGAAATTATGCCGGAGAAGTAGACGTTTAAAAAAACCCAATTATTGTTCTTTTTCGCTAATTTTTTTTCGGCAGTCCCATTCACTTCAATGGAAAATTTTGTGCAAATTCGTATTTCGTAGAAAAAAGTAATAGCACACCGATCCCGATCAAACCGCACGTTTTGATATATATTATTTGTCCTGCAACTCTTCAAATTGTAGGACTAGTAGTGGGACAATATTGTGTCCGGAAGAGGAAGAACAAAAAATCCACAGTATAACAATAGTGCTCGGTGCGATTGCCCCGTGGCCCTAATGAATGTCTTTGTTGAGCCATGTGACTGAATTTGTAATTTTGTGTTCAGCTTGTAATATCTATAAATGACAAAGCTAGGTAAAATATGTTGCTTAATACTGGTCAAGGGCATACTTGTGGGCTCCTTGGTGGCTTAGGTGCTTCTGACCATAACCTGTTACTTAATTTATTAACTTGAACTTGTCCTGCAATGTCCCCTGAAGAAAGCCTGGAACCTGTTTCTTTCCTGCCTCATTTCACCATGCATTATGTTTTTATTTATTCTATATCATTTCATTTTATATGCCTCTTACATGACTTCATTACCTCTTTTATTGAGTTTAAAAAAGGTTTCTGAAGAGGCGATACACATTTTCCACCAGCAGAGGGAAGACTTGACCTGTAAATGAAAACACCTTCAGCTGCTGCTCCTCTGCATTTTTTGCATTTAATACTTAATATTATCAAGTATATCATGTTTAATATATGTATATAAAATAAGTAGTAGTAGTAGTAGAAGTAGTAGTAGTACTAGTACTAGTAGTAATAAAATAATAATAATAATTCCCGGGACCACTAGAATACGTAAATTTCAGCGGAGATGTATGTATATTCCAAAAATGAGGAGTTTTTGAATATGATAAAGCCCCCAAAAAGGCGATTAGTTTTTCTGAAGAAAAATAATAATAATAGACAGACCAATTACAATAGGGTCCTTGCACTTTCAGTGCTCGGTCCCTAACTAGGCCTGCAAGCAGGACTGAACGGGACCGAGCAGAGTGGAGCCGTCGGGGGAGGCCACGTCGGGGGAGGCCACGTCGGGCGCGGCGCTGTGGGCTCAGTCCCTATGCGTACCAAATGTCGTGTCTTCTACCACTGTGCTCGGGGTAGGGGTAAAACATGTTACTTCGTTAAAGTATGTGAGCTGGAAATGGGCAAAAACAGCAGGAAACGGCATTTTCGATGCACAATGGCCAACTTCCTGTACGTTTTAGGGTATGGGTTCTTGACAATTTTTGGTGCGTCTTCCTATGATACATGTATGTACCAAATTTCGTATCTCTACGACATTCCTGTGCGAGGGGCTTCATTTTCTTGACTTTCAAGGGGGCGCTGTTGAGTCATTTTGCCACGCCCATTCCTAGGACCACTAGAATACATACATTTCAGCGGAGATGTATGTATATTCCAAAAATGGTGACTTTTTGAATATGATAAAGCCCCCAAAAAGGCGATTCATTTTTTGGAAGAAAAATAATAACAAGCAGTACTGAACGGGCCCTTGCAGTACACGCGTGTCGGGGTATGCTGCCGTCGGGGTGTGTGTGTGTGTGTGTTTCAGGGGCCAGTCTATACCACCCCTATGAATTTCATTGCCTTAAGTCTTATGGTGTGGCCAGGGTGCTAAATATGAAATTAGACTGCCACCAGAGCGCCACCTAGGGGCCGATCAATAAAACCTTCAAGGGTTATCCTCAGGAGGGCATTGACAATAAGTATACCAAGTTTGGTGTTAATCCGACCAACCGATTTGGAGATATAAAATACTTCAATTTAAAGAGCGCCACCTAGTGGTCATCGCCCAAAATTTTGCAGAGAGCCTCAGGGGCTCATGGGGAAGTAGTAACCTGAGTTTCATGTCATTCAGACACACCAATGTGGAAATATGCAACACTTCTTGTTTTGTGTTGATAATAGCGCCACCTGCAGGAAGTTGTTATTTAATAGCTTGAGTTTTCTTTGGGTTATCAAAATTCTTTTAATAATTTTTTGTCATGAGGGTCCATAGATGCTTTGTGCAAAGTTTGGTGCAAAACGATGAAATTGGGTTATAACAAACATGAGGCTGAAGCCTACACGAACATCAGCGATACATGAGACATGTTACAAACTTCTCCTGTTCTACATGTTGAGCCATTGAAACTATTTGTGTGACTCAGAGAATCCAAAACATCATCAGAGGAGAACAGAAGGTTTTCTGGTAAGCTCTTATGTTTATTTGTTTGTTTTCTGGGTCTCACAGCAGGAGGGAGACCTCTGCGTCATCCTGACAAAGGGGGTTTTCCATGTTTTTATCACAGTGGGAACATTGTTCCAGTCTCACAGGCTGTTTTCTTTCTTCCTGCCTGCGCTTTTATAGTTTCTACAGTCTATTGTGTGGGATACCTTTAAGATATTTCCAAATACCTAAGTGTATCTAACAATTTCCCTTTGTAATACAATTTTTTTCTTTGAGAAAGTAGGAAAGTCGATTGTGGGATAAAAGTGAAAGAAGCATTCTTATTTGGAATACTGTTTCTTTTCTGTTTTTTGAGAGTTTCTGAGGAAGTGTTACTTCTCTTTTAGAGAACTAATTTCTCCAAATAAAGAGCCACTAACCCTATCACTTGGAAATATTCTCACATATTCATGGGAATAAAGGTTACAAATGACAAGATATTGGTTCAAAGATGGTAACTTAATGAACACCAAATGGAAGCATCTTTTAAATAAAATGTATGGAATTAAAGAAATAACTCAAAATTAGAAATAAAGTTAACATCATACAACTCAATAAACAACGTTTCTAGCTATACTCTGTTAATAGCAAAGACAATAATGTGATATTAATAATATTGATGTGAGGGGTTTGTTTTTTCTCTCTCTTTCTTAAAACTAGTGCAGTGCCCATAGGAAGTATGTATTCGTATAGTGGGAGATTAAGTAGATAAAACACTTACTTTGCACAGCATCCAGAGCGGATTGTGTTACTGACCAGGTGTAGGCCTATCACACAAAGGGGCGGAGCTCCCCTGAAAGGGGCGGAGCTCCCCTAAAAGGCGTCCGATCAGAAACAGTGCAATGCCGCAACACTTCCTACGTAAATAATGATACTTTGTAAAATGAATTCAAAAATCTTCAAAATCGAGGATGCACACCTTCTTGCCACATACAAAATCTTAGGTCAGTCTGACTACACACACACACACATACACACACACAGAGACTCTTCTTGCTTTTATAGATAGATATAAAAAATAAAAAAAACCCTAAGTGTAACTCAAGTGGAAACAAGAGGGGTTTTCCAACTTGAAATTATTGCGAATGATTCACTTAAAAAAAAGCAGAATTTGAAGACAGAGTTTTTGACATTTCCCAATTGTAGCTTTTTACTGTAATTTGTCAAACTAAGTTTTAAGTTTTGTAATATTGAATGCATACAGTCTTGATCAGGGGCTGCAGCAGGAAATGGCCTGCAGCCAGTTTGGCTTGACTTCAGGTCAGTGAGTAATTATGTTACGTGCTGATCTTGGACCTGAGCGGCAGTTCACAAACACACACATACTTACAGCAGGGCTTTGCTATAGCTGTGAGGACGAAATATATTTAAACCTATGCCTTGTGCAATTATATTACAGCGACCTGCCTAAACCTTCATTTCTTTTTTGTCACTTTGTTGAATACTTGTTTTGTTTTGGTCAGTTACAGCATTGTATGGTCTGTTGGTGTATGGTCTTCTGAATATGGAGGACCATATCCAATCAATCTGCAGAAAGAAATCTGGTCAGCTTTGGCACAAAAACCCAATCCTAAAAAAAGTTTGGACAATGTGAAAGATGTCATTAAAACATAATGCGATAAGTTACAAATCATTTGTGACCTACATTTAATTAAATACAGTTCAAAGATAAGACATTGTATGCCAAAACTGGAAAACTTGTATTTTGTAAATATACACTTATTCTGAATTTGATGCATTCTGTTTTTATTTACATTTAACACAGCGTCACAACTTCTTTCAAATCAAATATGTAAATATGAATAGCTTTACATGTGCATGTGTTATGAGTACATCAAACAAGTGCACAAGCACAAAACATAGCAGGTTGCTAATATTGCTGACACGATAATTATAATAATAATACATTTTATTTATGGGCACCTTTCACGTCTATCAAGGTCACCTTACAAAGACTGCAAAAAACATTAGATAAAAACAAGAACACAATCAGCTACATAAAAAAAACCAACAGAGCAGAAGTGAGGATGGCATGGTCAAACAGAAAAGGCTAATCTAAACAAGAGTTTTGAGCTGTAATTTGAAGGTGGAGAAAGGTAATCATCATGGAGGGTTCCAGAGACGAGGGGCTGCATGGCTAAAAGCTCTGGACCCCATTGAAGAGAGTCCGGAAGGAGCAGTAGTGAGGAGCATGGAGGAGGAGGAGGATCGGAGGGTGTGGAGGTGCAAGGTTATCAAGAGCCTTGAAAGTGAGAAGAAGTATTTTGTAATCGATGCTGTATGTGACAGGTAGCCAGTGCAGTTGTTGGAGGACAGGAGTGATGTGATTTATGGAGGAGGTTCTGCTGATGACCCAGGCAGCTGAGCCAGTTGGAGTTTATGGATAAACTGACTAGCTAAACTGCAAGAAAACCAGTTCAGTGTTTCTCCTTTAGCCTTCTTGTTTGTGACACTCTAAAATACAACTAAAACCAGCCTGAGATTTACTCTTCAGTCTCTTCCTCCCTGCCAAGATGTCTATAGAGGCTGCTGAACCCAGTTCTGATGCATGGCGCCCCATCCTACATTTTCTGTAACTTTCCAAAATCAACTCTTCTCCTGAAGCTCTCTTTTTGTCTTTCTTTCCATAATTAACCAGCAGTGGTGAAAATAGTGCTTAAACAGTAAAGCCATGGGCCATAAATATCAGAACAATTATCCCTCAGCTTCATGAAATTTTCCTTCCCATCAAACTTTGGCCCTTCATTCCCTCAGCCCTTTGTTTGGGTTAGGGTTCGGTCAGCACCACTGAATTTTATCACCCCATGTTTGGTGCTGGTGGAACCAGAAGTTATGAACAACTTCCTTGAATAGCAGCCGTTTTGGAAAGATGACTGGACCATTTTAAGCTGCAATTTTTTTCATCTTTAAAACTGCATGAAATTCTTTATTTTATTACTTGAGGGAACATAGACATGCTTCCTGTAGAGGTGAGGGGAACTGCAGTAGTACTCCAGAGGCTTCTCCCTGTGTTATCTGCAAACTGTTGCCTAAAGAAAAGTTCCCCCTTGTGCTGTCAGACTGGACCTGGAGCTGCAGCTCACTGGGACCTGTTCTTCATAATATCAGTAGACACACTCTGTCTTCATTATTAAAGGACACAGAACAAGTGCAGAGGGATCGGAGAGAAGGAACTGAAGCTGATTAACAAGTGATGACACAGGGACTAGCCTGCATGCAATCAACTGTTACTGGGACTTACAAAGAGTGTGTCTGTGTGTCTGTGTGTGCGTGTGTGTGTGTGTGTGTGTGTGTGCGTGTGTGTGCGCTTGCCCAACAGCTCTCTCAAAGTGTAAACAACTGATCATGTGCTGGTTGTCATTCAAAGATGCAGCCTGCTCTCACGATGTGTTTGGTTCACAGGGATTGTGCGCTGGTCATTGTGGGATGGCGTTTGGGCAGGGTGGGAACATCTGGATCTGAAATGAAGCTTGGACACTAACTGTCAAAAAGCCAACCACAGTCTGCCTGCCAGTAAAACTAGGATGGATATCCTTTAGATCTGCTAGCCCTGGTGTAGAGTAAATAATGTGGTGAGAGTTAAGCTAGTATCTCTTTATGAGGGTCTCTAGAGGGACTATGTAGCTATTTGTATGACAAAGTGTGATTAAATAATGTAACCCTGAGTGATCTATATGATGTTATATGTATAATCAATATGCTGCAGAGATTTAACTGAAAGGTGGAGAAGTACTGGAAGAGAGGAGAAGTAAAATAAGGCCTGGATAAGAATGTTAAGTTTGTGCCAGAAAAACACCTGTGATCTTTCACCAGAGATGTTCATTAGAGTGCTGGTAAGAATAAGAGAGAAGCAAGAATAAGAATAAGAAGCAAGGTTACCCAGCTGGGCAAGAAGCAGCATTAACTAGGGCTAAATAAGAAAGACTCTGAGTAAGAAATGAAAAATAGAAAAAGCTGTGTATGACAGACAAAGATGAGTAAGAAATAAGAACATAGAAAAACTCTGTGGGAACCAACGGATAATTTTAAGTCATAGTAAATAAAGCATAGAAAGGCCCTATGAGAACCAATGAATGATTTTAAATCATGGTAATATTTTCAACCCCTAAACATATTGATGTCTCTCTGCCAGGGGATGAGGTAATGCCACCTGCACCTAGGGGGGGCGGATTTGGAGCAGCCCCTAGGAGGAGAAATCTAAAGAATTAACAAATTTTATTGGAGGAAAGGTCATAATAAATATTAATGATGGGATGGACAGATGTGTGTGATTTCTCTATAAAACCTCATGTAAGTGTCATTTCGAGTCAGAGAGCTTATGGACTGCACCTTGTGTGTATTATATTTGTTCTCTCCACTTTTTATCGATAATAAAGTGTGTCACAAGATCTTGGACTCCTGCTTGAAGATTTTTGAGACTTGTTAGAGAGTTTTTTTTGGAGCTGTTTTCCAACTTGGCTTTTGATTAACTGTTAAAGATAGAGAAGTAATTTTTTCCAGTTGGACTCCTTTAAAAACTAATTTATGAGCTATTTGACCTACAACTTGGACCAATAAATTACACGACACTGGGAAACACAGAAACACACACACACATACACACACGAGAGAATCTAAGGGTAGGCAGAGGGAAATAGAGGGTGTTAACGGTGTTTCACAAGTTTCCTTAATTTCACAGATTTCCTCCAGAGGAATTAAATTTACATTTGAGCCAAAGGACACGTTTGTGCTGTTTCAGTTAGCCTTAGCCTCATATAACCCTCTCCATTGGCTATCAGTCATCATGTGCATGACAAACAGCATAAAGTATGTTGGTCTCCTAGTGTCTGCTTCTTACAGGGGAACATAGATGCCCCAAGAGGCAGTGCCCTCCACCCCTCTAATAACCCCTCGATGCTCTCCAATGACTCAGCTTGGACGACATCAACTCAGTGAGCCTCATCAAAGACAACAATGAGTCCATTGTAAACTAATTTTGTACCCTAGTCACCAGAGAGCTGTTCCAAGTCCCAAATCCTCAGCATTTAAAGGAGCAGTGTGTAGGGTTAGATAGGGTCTGTGTTTTCATTGACTTTAAATTATCTCTTCATATCTACAAAGGTAGCAAGTATTCTTCCACTAATCTTACCATGTTACACCAGAGATAGTTCAGAAACAAGATGGCTCACTGGAGAGTCGTTGACTGCATCTGTATCTCATGGATTTGGGGATTTTCGTCTTGGGGAGGCAGGTCCTGTGTCTATTCATTATGATGGGAGAATTGAAAGTTAGCAAAAATGATGATCTATCAAATTTTGGACCCATTTTACATAGGCCATACATTTTACAAACATTCACACTGAGACACTGAAATGTGGTTATCAGATAGACAAATCTGGACAAAATTAACTTTGTTTAACTTTTCTCTGTCTCAGCAACAAACTATCACAAGGTCTGGAAAGACAAAAGCGCTTGTGTCAAAATTTTAACGTCAACTCTGCAAACTAATTTTTGTAATGCTTAATGTTGCTGGAATGTGCTATAGCCTCATAATAGGACCTGTAATGTCAAGTAAGGTAAATTAACTCAAACATGTGATGCAAAGACTTCTTTGCTGCTTTGATAGAACAGTAAAACTTGCACAGATCTCATTTTCCAGACTGATCCTATGTTTCAGATTAGTAACCTAGTCTGGGTCAGCCTGCCTGAAATATTTTTACACAGTTGGGGTCTGTGCAGTTTTCTGTGGGGATTCAACTCAGTAAGTTATCTGTGTCATCTCCATTCAAATCTATAAATGTTCGATCAATGTGTTTATGATTAAATTGTTCACAAGAGCACAACGGTCTTCATAGATGTATCCTCTTAACTTTGCTCTAAGAGCCCACCAGATCGATGCATTTAACATTTTCTTAAGGGAGAGTATTCTGCTGGACACTCTATTGGCTATTTTTTTCATATCGCAGGGATAAAAAATACTATCACTGTTTTTTTCCATTATCGTGCAGCACTAGTGCTCAGTTTGTTCACAATCTGCCACCTCTCATGTGATGAAGGTCCTGGAGAGACTGGTCTTGGCCCAGCTGAGGCCACAGGTGAGGACGTTTCTGGACCCCTTGCAATTTGCCTACCAGCCCCATTTAGGAGTCGATGATGCTGTCATCTACCTGCTGCAACGAGCCCATTTGCATCTGGATGGTGGAGGAAGCACTGTGAGGATCACATTCTTTGATTTCTCCAGTGCTTTCAACACCATTCAACCTCTGCTATTGGGTGAGAAGCTGCGGGGGATGGGTGTCGACGACTCTAGGATCGCAGGGAACAGTGCTTTCTCCCTTCCTCTTCACCTTATACACCACTGACTTTCAGTACAACTCTGAGTCATGTCACCTGCAGAAGTTTTCTGACGACTCAGCTGTTGTCGGGTGTATAAGAGAGGGAGAAGAGGGTGAGTACAGGACACTGGTGGACAGATTTGTAGAGTGGTCCGAACAGAATCACCTGAAGCTGAACGTCACCAAGACCAGAGAGATGGTGGTTGACTTCAGGAGGAAGAAGATGCTTCCACAGCCACTTCTGATCAGGGGGGAGGTGGTGGAGGAGGTGGAGGACTACAAATACCTCGGAGTGGTGATCGGCAACAGACTGGACTGGAAATCTAACACAGAAGCTGTGTACAAGAAGGGGCTGAGCAGACTCTATTTCCTGAGGAAGCTGCGATCTTTCAATGTGTGCAGCACCTCTCCATCATGGACAATGATCAGCACCCTCTCCATCATGGACAATGATCAGCACCCTCTCCATCATGGACAATGATCAGCACCCTCTCCATCATGGACAATGATCAGCACCCTCTCCATCATGGACAATGATCAGCACCCTCTCCATCATGGACAATGATCAGCACCTCTCCATCATGGACAATGATCAGCACCCTCTCCATCATGGACAATGATCAGCACCCTCTCCATCATGGACAATGATCAGCACCCTCTCCATCATGGACAATGATCAGCACCTCTCCATCATGGACAATGATCAGCACCCTCTCCATCATGGACAATGATCAGCACCCTCTCCATCATGGACAATGATCAGCACCCTCTCCATCATGGACAATGATCAGCACCTCTCCATCACACAGTAGAAAGACAGCGGAGCACCTTCTCTCACAGGCTGCTCCAGCTCCGCTGTCAAAGGGACAGATACAAAAAATCTTTCCTGCCACATGCCATCACACTGTACAATAACAAATAATAGTCTGGTTCATTACATACCGTCGTTATGCACTTTATGTGTTTTTTATGCACACTGTTCATTGCACCTTATTTGTTTCATAGCACCAACATTTTTATACTGCATATTCATATTTATTCTGCACTGGAATTCTATTCTGCTCCTTAATACATACTCCTTCTTTAGACACTTTATTTGTATTTTTACATTACATTTTATTGTATTTTATTGTATTTTTATATGTTATTGCTTGAAGTATGCCTAGGTTGCTCTTTTTATTTAATTATTTAATTGTGTTGTCATTGTCTCTGTGTGTAATGCTGCTGCTACACTGTAATTTCCCAGCTTGGGATAAATAAAGTCAGTCTATCTATCTATCTATCTATCTATCTATCTATCTATCTATCTATCTATCTATCTATCTATCTATCTATCTATCTCACCACTAGATGCCATTAAATCATACACACTGGTCCTTTAATTAAACATTCAAGTACAAGATACCACCCAAAGAGAAAGTAATCCATGCTTGAAATAGGATTAGTAAAAGTGCTTTTGTTACAATGCAGCTATTACTTGGAGGCTTGTTCATAATTTATAGGGAAACTTGAACTTAAAAATAAAGCACTCACCCTTAAGCACAAGCCCTAAATCCAGCCTGCTAAGATGTTCACTCCCTCAGTTGTTCAGGGGTCGATCTCTCTCAAGTCCACTTGAGTTTTAAGAGTATTGGAACATCACTTAAGGAGAAGTCAACAGGGGGTTCTTTAAATTTCTCATAAAACACACCACAAGGCTTTGCACAAGTGAGTATTTGACAATATTTGAGGAATGTCTCACTTTCTGAATTCTTCAGATATTGGCACTGATATGATTGTATCACATATTTCACTGTCAGAAATTTCATTTCAGAAAATGCAGTGTTTTAAAGTACTCCTGTAGCTGGCAGTAAGGCTGCAGCAGTAATTTATTGTACAGCAACTAGTTTAATGGAAGATCTGAGTCTGTATGTGGATTTGTAGATGTTTTCTTAGGGTGGGCCCTGTCCTGGATCACATATCTCTTTCCTGAGATACAGCATGTAATTGTGCATCTGTTTCCGTACAAAGACCTTGAAAATGCCTCCATGAGCTCATTAAGAGAGATCAGGCTTCACAGAGAACTGGGACTACAGCCAGAAGAATATTGTCATGATCCTGCAACACATTTATCATCTATATAAACTCCCCACTGCATGAACCCATCCGCCCATATCAGAGCCACATACCTTCTTTCATCCTCATCTTGTTTTGTTTTCCTCACGCTCCAATTTGTTTTCAACCTCTTACGACTAATAAAGAAAACCACAGTGATTTATAATGCTTGTGTTTTTGTGTTTCCCTCCTTCTGTTCTCACAGTCCTTACAAACTTGGGCGCCTGTTGGGGCCCTCTTGCTTTTCATCTCTTTCTAAGTAGGCCTGCTGTACTTTTCTTCACGCACTGCAGTATAGACAACCTCCCTCATCACTTGTTGGGGTCAGATGCCATTCAAAGTATGTAATGCCCAAGGACAGGGATGGGCCCAACAAACAGTCTCTTTACTTCTGTTGCCACTGTGCTGCAGATTAAAACCCGTTGACTGTATAAATGAAGTGGAAGTAGCATCTGTCTATCTCAGTCTGAAAAGTGAAGCTAATGTTGAAGTGCCTTATATCGACATTCTTTCTAATGGTCAGCAGGGGGTGAGACTGATGACCTGTTGAAAAATGACCAAACTTAAAACTTGTTTACCTCAGTAAACATTTTCCTCATGAGTTTATGGTTGGAAGTCTTCTTCAATCCAGCATGATGTTCATTTTATAAATGATGGTTCCATTTAGAGTAAAATAGACGATGAAGCAGGGTCTGCTTAAGGTGTAGCTATCTTGCCCAAGGACAAGAACATGACAATTTTATTGACTGAATATGTTATTAGTGAGTATTGTTACATGCAATCTTTGGACACATAAAACCACCATATTATAGGGGGAGGGGGGTAAAAACAAACATAAACTCCAAAAACTACTGTCAGAAAGAAGAAATAATAAATCAGAGAATAGCACATGCTGCACACCATAACATCCAAGTATCAGGAGCTTCACATATCCTTAACTTCTATCAATCTTAAGTGATGTTCACAAGATGAGTTACGATGGTTGAGGTGTTGTTTTCGGCTGTGAGGTATTGATGTTGAAGTGCTGCAGGCTACACTGTACATCAGATCATAAACTCCGAGCCAGAGAAGTAATGAGAGTCTTTCCAGATGTTGGTCTCTCCACAGTTGGTGGTTCTCCTCTTACACTGGCAGCAGCGCCTGTACTGTGCAAGCTTGTCTACCAGGAGCTGACCAGCAGACCTGACCACAAGGAGGCAGAACAAAGCAAAGAAAGAATGAATGACCAGTACATTGCAGTCAGATGAGCTTTGTAGCCCAAAACCAGGAGAGCATTTACTCAAATTTCAAGCAATCAGTACATCGTGGTATAGCCTTTTAAAGTTTTTGTTTTGACCTTTAATCGAGCCATGCTGTCCTTAATTGAATTCTTAAATGTAAGATAACTTGAGCCAGTGTATATATCATGTCTGAAACAAGAACTAGAATTTGGAAAATTGCCCCAAAGATGCAATAACTTTAATGCCATTCAGACCACATTGTTAGGGTGAATGTGTAAACACTTAACAATGTTATGATTATATAAATGGTGATTCTACGTCCACACACCTCAGGAAGCGCCTCTCCTCTTCCTCTCGCTGGTGTTTGAGCTTCAGACTGCGACTCCACTCGTCCTCCAGTGACTTACTGATGTCCTTCTTCATCTCAAAATGATTGATGCGATCCAATATTAACCTGGACAGGAAACAGCAGAGAAAGGCAAAATACCATAGTTTCCACACACTAATTGTCATGCATTTCTGTTATTCTTTTACTCACTCCATTTTGTTGTGTTTGAGAATTTCTTTCTCTCTATCCAGCTGCTCTTGGCGGTTGTGCAGTTCCTCTTTCTTCCTCTGGGTGGCAGCACTGAAATTGACTTGGAAGAGCTGCCATCATGTAAAATAACATAAAATCAAGTTAAAATGGTAGTAGATCAATTTAATTATATTAAATTGATCTACATATTTAGAGGCTATGTCAACCAAAACAACAGTGGTGGAAAGAAGTTATTTTACTTTTGACGTATTTTCCGGCAGTTCTCACTCACTGTTCGTAGTTCTACTTAACAAAAGCAATGCACTTTACTTTGTACAGGAATTCTCAAACACTGTACTTTGTGTTTGCTGCCTCTTGGCCAGGGCTCCCTTGAAAAAGAGGTTCTTAATCTCAATGGGATATTCCCTGGTTAAATAAAGATTAAAAAAAAACAAAAAAAAACACGGTGTTTCCATTTTATGCTTCAATTTCACGACAATTCAGACGGAAGTATTGCTGTTTTTACTTCACTACATTTGTTTAACATACAATTTCTAACATAAAAAATGTACATATAAAAGATTTAATTGTTTTTAAAAAGTTTAAGCCACCCTACAATATATGAAGTAGGACGACCTAATTTTTATGCTGTGATATTTCTACTTTTAGTTGAATAATGGATCCGAGTGCTTCTTCCACTACTGCAAAAAAAATACTATAAAAGCAATGTAGAGACTAATTATAATAGTTATGCAAGTATGACTGGTTATCTCTGATAACAGCTTGAAGCAACAACTGATAAATGAGATATATGGCAGCTATAAGAAACAGAGTTGACCTTCTGTGCCCTCTCTCGGCTCTCTGTGTTGTTGGTTGCTGTGGCACATCGGTTGAATCCGGAGCTTTGAGTCTGGCTCTCTGGAGGCTCTGTGTTCTTCTTATCTCCCACCTAAAGAACACAGCTGTCTCATTTCAGTTTCAGCCCACAAGGTTGAAAGAAAGCCAAATGAACATTTAGTTGCTGGTACCCTTTCTTGGCATCGCAAAAAATATTGAGGAAAATTTCTGAAAAACAAGTTCTGCCTAAAATACTTTTATTTTGAATTAGAGGGGAACACAACACCTTTATATGCTAAACATGGAGTAAAACATAAGCATGATTTTGTTCCAACAAAATCTTAGAATCAATCAGGAGAAGTGCCGTTTTTTTTATTTTTTATTTCCATTTTTTCCTTCTTGTCAAAACCCTACATAACCCACAATGCAACTTGTGCTGTACTCTCTGCTTACACTTTTCTCCGAAATTTAAGGACGTCAAGCTAGTAGTAGCTAATATAGCTTCGGACAGAGATGAGGGGTGTACTTACAGTCTGGTAAGCTTACGACTTTATTAACTCTAAACAAGCAGATTTTTTTCTCCGTTTTAAAGGAGTGTATCTACAGACTTCACCTTTAACGTCATCTATGCTTCTTTTATAGCAAAGGAACCTGAATGATTTTTGGAGTTGAAAAAGTCTCTCTTATACATTTGACAAGTAAGCTACACTTGTTATATAAATCCAGTAATAAAAAATCTTAAAAGTTGTTGTTGAGAGAATGTCAGTTAGCAGAACTGGTTTATTTAAGTGGTTAATGACAGGATGTGGCTCTGACATGTAACCAGATCCAGTTCAACATGTCCTGGCTGGCAGGATGGGCGGCAGCTTTACTCTTCCTTTGACCTACAACCTTCCTCAACCTGAAGAACACAGCAACACATTTAGACATCCATAATCTCATGTTGAGATTCTTCAGTTATCAGAGGGGAAAACAGGAAAGGAAATTACTTCTCTAAAAGCTCTTAGGCCACCTTATATATATCATGGTGGTGTTTCTACTTGATACTAATGTTAATAATTACCAAACCAAAATTAGATAATTGTCAATGTCTTCAAACTAGAACACTGCTAAAGTAAGCCTGAAAACTATTCTCGATATATCCTCTGAGAAATATAACAAATCTGATTAAATTACTGTTAGACTAAATACATTACGAAGAATACAAAAATATTTTCACAAACATCCCCCCTGCAAAAGTCTGAGTCAACTTTGAGAAGTGTTTTCTTGCCTGAGTATCCAGAGCCCTCTTGTAATGAGTAGTTCTCTCGTGTTTCTGCTGGAGCTGCTGAGCCTTCTGTAAAGCTATCCTAAAATACACACACACACACACACACACACACACACACACCAGATGACACACCAGTTATCACAATAGATGACTATTCAAAATGCCCCGAGCAGTACCGCTGTAGCAGACTCACTCCTGGACCAGCTGGACCTGGTCTAGACGCTCCATGAGGAGACGGTTCTGCTGGTCTTGAGTCTCGTGTTGCCGCCGGCTCTCTATCTGGCTCTGAAGCTCGTTCAGGTAACGATGCTGCTGGATCCTCCTGGCAGGAGTGAGGGGCCGAGCCGGGAAGACGAATGAAGTCTAAACATAAGGGATCCAGAGAAGACTTAGTGACAAGAGTTAGTCTGATTTCATGTTTTTAAAGTAATAATCCTTTATTCGGTATATGAACTCTAACCCAATTTTTTATACTATTTATAATCATCGTTTCCAACTGTTTTTTCTACTCTCAGCTCGAGTTGACATCAGTTTGTGACGGTTTCTATATTTGCTCCTGCTGGAACATGATTGTATAGTTCTTTGGTTTAGATGTTATTGTTAGTATTTAATAACAGCAGAAAGTGCTGCTATACTCCGTCACAGCCACAGCAGTGGCGGACAGGACAAAGACACAGAGAGCACAGAGACCAAGGAGGACCAAAGAGAATATACGCTTACACTTAATAGATAAGATCATAAAACACCTTGGTTCTGTCAGGCCAAACGCAACCAAAGATCACCTGAGAGGAAACTATCCAAACCCTCCAATGCAGCTCCAGAGGGTGAAAAGAGCTGCAGCCGCCATGGGCAGTATGAGAAAATTAGTGTTTTTAAAACATATATGTACTAGTAGAAACCCAAGATACAAGTATGAACCTGAAAATGATCATAATAGGTTCTCTTTAAATCACTGCATGTGCAAACTCTACTGCTGCTGTTTAACATTAAATGCGTGTAACTGGCAAAATATGAAGTGGCTTTTTTCATTGTAAGGCAGTCAGTGAAAAAACTGTATTTGTCATTAGTGGCAGCACTCTTAACAGATACACTAGATGCTCTTCTGCTGTACTCCTTAAAAAAAACAGGACAGAAACTGTAAAGTGTCTACTCACGGGGAAGAGAGGGCAATGAGTCTTTGCTTTCTTCTCAGACATTTGCAGATTGAATGTAGCAACCTGCTTTGCATGCTCACGTTGTTCGTTCAGCGTCTCCTGCCAGATGAACACACATAGAAACACGCCTTGTATCATCACTTTTAGTGAAAAAAGAAAAGAAATTCCCAGGATGACATATACTTAGCAGGGTAAAGAAAATACACTTTTCTTAGAGGGCAGTTTTAATGAACCATGAAATCATATTGGCAAAAACAACATGCAAAGCACTTCAAGTTGTTTCATTTTGACTTTTAATATCCCACATGTCCCACACCTCTTTCCCAGTGCTTTCTAGAGGATGAAGTTGTTTTCTCAGCTCTCTGGCCCCGACCAGTCTGGAAGCACCCTTAACTCCTCAATTGTTGAGATGTTTTCTTTTTTATTGGTTGTGGTTTTATTGCTGCTTTGACATAATGGTTTGAGTTTTATCTATGTGCCTCTGGCCATGGAACCAAGAGTTTCTATATTCTCTGTCTATGTGTGTGGTTTTCTGATCACTTAAAAAAAAAAAAACTAGAACCCACAAATTCCCAGAGCACTCATAAATCACCTTCAGTAATCCAAAGCAGACAGTATAAAATATGTATTTATTGAAGCACTTGACCTTTACATTAACAGGCTGTTCTCATTCTCTGTTCGTAGTTACACAAATGTAAACTAATGTACTCTATATAGTAAGCCAGGAAGTGGCCGGTGTTTGTGTCCCATTTGACTGTAAAAGCAAAGGTTGTTATTTTAAGTTTACCTGTAAATTAAAGCTCCATGTATAGATACGTAACATTCTACCAATTCTACTAATGTATTACGCAACTGCATCCAGTAGCATTTACTATGACCAAAACCTGTTTTTTTTCCTTTTTGTACTGTATTTAATCCAATTGAATCCCTTCAACACACACACACCTCTTCTTCTTCCATATACTGCTTGTCTCTCTGCTGCTCTTGAAGCAGTAAGAGTTTCTCCTGAGCTTTCTCCTCAGCCTGCTGCTGCTCCCTCAGGTAGACTGGAACATTTCTTTGGGCCCGCTGCATACACAGGTAGCACAGTTCCTACGATGATAAGACAGTTACTATAATTATACACTGTATTTGATTACTGGTGCAAATATGTAGCTATTTTCCTCACAGGCTTTAATATGTTATATTATATGTTATATAACATGTTATTATATATTCTATATATATGTTATTCTGACTTAGAAACACACCTAGAGATCACTTGAAAGAGACCTGCCCCTCACTGACACCAATAAAGGTTTACATCTGGCATTTCAGTCAAGCTTTACTTCCCAAGTTATTTTGCATGAAATAACATTCTTCAGCGATTCATTTCCTAAACTACTTATTCTGTGCATGGTCTAGGAAGGTTCCTGGAGTAAGACTTACACACCTACAGCACAGGGATACATGAACGCACCAACACATACACCAACTCACCTGTCCTGCCCGGGTGTGGCCAGAGCAGCTAACACTCACAGGATGTTCCTCCAGTTTGGGAGTGACCTCTGGTGGTTTGATAGAAATGGTGGGCCTGGAAATGGAAACAGGTTCTTTATTTCTGTAAAGGGTTGATCCACCTGAATGATTCCCTTGAGCATGTGCAGTTTGGTTATTATCTTATCGCTGTGCAATTTCATTGTGCATAAGAAATTGGAATGATTCATAGATTATTAGATTGGTGTCTGCACGAACATATGCTTTCACACATTTGTCAGATTTAGCGGGTACAAATCACCTCTATAATTTGACCAAAGTCCATAGATTATTAGGTATTGATGATTCAATTAATTTTGACACAGCACAATAAAAAGAAAATTAATTTGGCTTGTTAAATTTGTAATTGTAAACCATGTTATAAGGCATTTCTGCATGATAAAAAGCTTTTTATATATTATTACATCCCCCCTCCACAATTTATTCATATTTATATATTAAACTTTGTTTTAATGTCCTAGTTATTTTTTTCATGTCTGTTCTTATTTGGTGGATGACCTCCATTGAAGCCCCCAATATTTATATTATTATTATATTACCAACACAACATATTTATAATACAGGGGGAAAAAACTACTACAAATCTAATACCTGTTTAGGATTTTTTTTCACATTCAGTCAGCGTTTGGCCCCAGAGGGTTAAAACAGAATGAGTGGCTGAAATGAGGTTTACTGTCATCTGTAGTGACTGAAAATAAGCTTCAGAGTCTCACTGGACTTGCAGCAAGATAAAAACAAACAAATAGGGAAATCATTTTAAACTCCAGGGAGGACCTTCTCTTTTGCCCATTCTCAATTGAAGAATTTGTATCATTTAACCCAGATTACAGGTTTGAGTGTGTGTTGATGGTGCTGAAGTGATGACAGACGGGAATCTGTCCCACAGGTATTTGTGCATCATTGATGGAGCTGGAAGCTGCCTCAGGCCAGTAACAATAGAAGACCCCCACTGAGCTCTCTCACTGACCCATCTACCTGCAAACAACAGCTCTGTGCACTGCAAACTGAAACCCCGCTTGTGTTTTTGTGTCTTTGTGTGTGAAGTACCTGTCTGCAGGGGGGTTTGGATTAAGTTCTTCAGACAGGCTGACGGCTTCCATGGCAGGCAGCAGTGACTGATGGGATTTTCTCTGTTGGAGAACTTCTGTAGAGACACACGACACTCAGAGTGGGTTCACTCTTCCTGAACATAGCTGTTTGTATGTAGCTCCTCAGATGGCAACTACAGATAAGTTGTTCTGTTCTTTTTCTGTGCTCCATATCTTCCTATTTCTTATTTTTCTTGTTTTGTTCCATGGCCAGATCCAAGTTGTTAAAATGCTGAGACTCATTAAGCTGTAACATATAGCTTATCCGGTCTTTTAGCTATTTATTAGAGCTGTCCATTCTTAAACACTGCCTTTCGTCATTTTGTGTAATGTGAGAATGAATGCTTCACCTCACCCTGCTGGGGGAACCGGTTCTTATTCTGGATGAAATGACACACCTTAAAATAACAAGTTGACATTTCGGAGAAATACTTATTCGCTTTCCTGTAGATGGATTCATCCCACTCTCATGTTTGAATGATAAATGTCAAGCTACAGCCAAGTTAACTTAGCTTAGCATAAAGACTGGAAACATGGGAAAACAGCAGCTTTATATTTACTGAAGAGTCAACTTATATTTCTACATGAATCAGACAAGCCTTTTTTTTTTTAACTGATCGTCTGCTTGGCCTCCGGTATTGCACTCGCAGCTTTTTCAAAAACCGTTTATCCAAACAACTTCACACTCAACACTATTTCCTTGGCTCCTGATTTTGGATTTAATACCTGTAAGTAAAAATCAGAATGTAATGATTTCCAATTCCCTTTCGACTTACCTTCAATTAAATACAGAACAAAGACAAGATATTTAATGTTTAAACAAATTAAACTTTCAAAAACGATATCTGCGCTATTTATCAGGCATCATTTTGACCAAAATGTTGGTGACATTAAGTAAACAAACCTACATGTATACAAAGGGAAATATCAAGGTCAGCCAAAATGAATCAGGTCATGTCCATATATCATAGAATAGGTTGATATTGTTATTATCGTGACAAGCCTAATTACAATGTAATAAGGGGTCCCCTTTCAATACACTACACAGTGTGTACAATGTACACCATGTAAATATCAAGAAATTGTGCTTGACACATTTTCTTGGGTCCTCATCAATATAACCACCAAGTGTGAAATCAGTCAGATGAACAATTGTCAAGAAAATCGAAGGACATACTGACGGAGACTGCTTCAATTTTAGTTCACTGATGAGTGATTAACATAATTTCCACCACATCATGCACCCTCACAGTGGAAAACAAATGCATTTTTGCTTTGCAGCAAGTTGGCAAGAGATTTGAAAGGACTTGAAATTGATTCAATACTTAATTTAGATTCATTAAAGTGCTATCAAACCCCAAATTCTCAACCTTTGGCAAAAAGCTCTTTCACCTCCTGCATTCCTCTGGTCTGGAGCTGGAGACAAGCACCATACATCTTTGTCACCAGCTTTGTTGTCTGGCTGAGGAGAGCAGACGGTTGGCAGGGTGACGCGGTTAGCAGTCTGTAGCCTCTGAAGCCTGGACAGGCCACCAGACAGTAAAGAGACACTGCTCCCAGGTCTCTGCAGGGGCAAAAGTACAGAAGATCTGTATGAATGCATACATTAATGATATACTGAAACATGCAAACCATCATGAATGCCTTACACTCTAAAAAAAATGGTAACTACTGGACTTAATATGATGGGTTGCTTGTAAAATATTCTACCCAAATATGGGTTAAAATTAACTGCACTGCTGGGTTATGAGTCACAAGCATTTTGGTGTAAGACGGCGCCCAGGTTAACCTTAATCACATCCAGTAACGTAAGCATTAGCTAAGTTAAGTAACATCAACTTGGTATGCTAGCTTGTCTGGTTTCTATATTGTGATAGAACATTGTATTGTAACACCCCGCCTTTTCTACGTTTTTTTATTTTATTTTATTGTTTCAAACACTGGGATCTCATCTAACTATCAAGCTAACTAGCTAGCAAGTTAACGTTAGCTAAAGGGATTAGTTCCCACATAATTTAGTATGTTTACCACCCAGAGTAGCAAACTAGGTTAACATAGGTAGCAGGCCAAAGTTGGCCATGGACATATTGATTGCAATGAATATTTAGCATTACAAAGGCAGTGATATTTTTCCTTCATGTCTTATTTAGGTAGGTGTAAATGTATATAGAAACCTGTTCTTTTACTGTTGTTCATCAAGCGCACAAGGTGATGCTGCTTCTTGTAGGAGCCGAGAGAAGAATTACGGTTACCCAAACCCAGCTGGGACTTGTCTATATACAGTCTATGGTCTAGACCCAGCGGCTGGTTAATTCCAGGGGTGTCAACCTGACCCAACCACTTTACCCTGCAACCGGGTTACACAAAAACTACTGGAAATACCCAACATGAATGACCCAAAAGGCTCAACCCAGCATTTGGGTAGATATAATAACCCACCATTTCTTTGTGTGTATACTTACAGTATTAAAGGCCAACAGCAGCCGACCTGTTCCATCCATGGCATTAATAAAATCTCTGTTGAACTTCATCCGCACCTTTGAATAATATCAGATGAGATTCGATAAAACAGAAAAACAATGGTCATAGTCTACAACTAAGAAATACAGTATGAGCAAGTGGGCCACCTTGTTGTTCTTGAAGGACAAAACTCCAATTCCCTGGAAGGTGAGGAATAGGTTTTGTTCGGAAGCTAAAGCTCTGAACAGGAGAAGAAGAGTTTCTCTAATGCAGCCCTCCACTACGTCTCGACTGAAAGGAGTCTCTTGCGACACAGCTGCAAAGTTCAATTGCACCACTGGTAGATGTGTTGCTGCAAGGGAGAAAAAACAATAATACTTAATGTTCTTTTATTACAGTTTTTCTCAGTCGCTTTGCTGCATTTCTCACATCAATATTTAAATTTGCTCCAGGGTTAATGCATTTCTCAAAACAATTAGTACAAACTGCAAAACCTAGTTGTTAACCTGCAAACGTGTGTCACTTGCTCAAAATGGATAGCTCATTCCTCAAAAGCAAGTATTCATTTCAGTGAAAGTGTCTGTGTCATCAAAATGAAAAGTCCTGACACCTGACATTGTTTATGAACAAGATAATCAAATGGCTTTGTCATGTTTTCATTATGACAGTTTACTCTGTAAATGTATAAGCTCTTTTCAATTCTAATTAGTTCACAGCATTGTGCAAAAGGAAAACAACAGCCTTATTTACAACAAACATAAACTCCCTTTGGGTAGAGCTGTGCAGTGTACAGTGTCACAGTGTTGTAGAAATGGTCCACACTATGTCCTGCTTGGTTCATATATGTTGTAAAGTGTTTATGGTTTATGGGATTCAGCTCTGAGTGATTGTAGAGAAGTGGCGTATTATTGGTTCAACTAATGCGTCACACACCCCTTCTGATCAGTGAAAGATGAGTTTCACCTGAAAGTTCCACCTGAGTTTCACCTGAGTTTCACCTATTTAATTCCGGAAAAATTTTCAGTAAAAAATAAAGATTTAAAAAAAATGTATAAAATTTGCTCGACAGATTTTGACAACTAGTTCAACATTTTTGTATGTAATGACTCAAGCAATGAGATGAGGACTATTAGTTTTATATGGAAAGACTATTCAGCATTCACAAGTATAGTTAATCTTGACTGACGAGACATAAGCAAATGATAATGTTATAAAACAGCAGAGTTGTATGAAAGCACTTGATGCATATCCATAAGTATTTGTAATATGTTGTAAGGAATGAGAAACTGCTACTATGATGTGCACAAATGACTAAATGTTGTGGAGGTTGAACTAACTGTGTAAATGTTAATATTGATGTGAGAAATGCACCAAAGCGACTGAGAGAAACTGTTATTTTTTTTTTTTTAATTATCCAGCCTGAAATTATATTGAAATTAAATAATACCTAAAGCCCCTAAAATGTGGCTTCCAATGTTGAGTATACCTACAGCATTATATTTATGAGTAAATAAGCAATAAAGTAATACAACCCCCCAACTATCATCTGATTCTAATATTTCTGAATATTTCTTGCTGCATCGGGTGAGTTAAAATATTTGTATGTCATATGTATATATTATTTATTTAATTTTTTATCCTTTTTGTGTCACTTTTTTCAGATGCATATGGGCTGAAAAAAATCCTCAGAAACCATGGCTCAACTTCAAAAATGGGCTCACCTGCAGCCAGTGGCCTGACCTGCTTTAAACCCAGAGACTTGACTAGTTTCCCAGCCAGGAGGAAGATGGGTCTTTGGATTATTGTGAACTTGTTTCCTATGTTCAACTTCTGCTGAGAGAAGGTGAAGGTCCCCAGCCCTGCCAGATTAACCCCCTGTTACAATGAAGCACTCAATCAGTGATACAGTAGATGGATGGATGGATGGATGGATGGATGGATGGATAGATAGATAGATAGAGAGACAGACCTTCTGTAGGGTCATCTGACGTTCAATATACGCGGATACATCTGCCCAAATACAGTTAATATCTGAAAACAAAAACACACATTAAGCTTGGTTATAGCAGTGATTCCCAACCGCTGTTCCGTGGCAGAAATCATCAGGTGTGCCGTGGAAGATGATCCAATTTCACCTGATTGGTACTCTAAGTGAGCGGCGTGAAATGAGAGGCAGAACAATTAAATGCTCTTCCAACAGAGAGCAGTGTATCAGCGAATCTCGCGAATTCACACGTAATCAAGTGATATAACCGGAAGAGAATCAACATCTCCTCATTAATGACTGGAGACAAATCTAGCGACTCCGTCTTAATGAGCGCTAACAAGCCGGGCGACCTCGTTAGCTACAGATAGCTACAGTTAGCTCTGTAGCAGTACAGTGTGTATGTGCTGCTGCTGCAGGCAGGGGCGTGTCTAGGATTTTCTTCTTGGGGGGGGGCACGCTCGGGGCACAGACTGTGGAAGGGTGGCACACTGAAATTACATTTAAATAATAAATGTTTAAATGTCCCACAGTCTTAAACATAATAAACAGTAGGCTGAGGTATGTATATAACTATTTTATTTACCCAAATAATGCACAGAACAGTGTCGCCTCCAGCATTTTGAAATTGTATCTGACTGAGTAAAATGTTTTGTTTGTTTGAATGGGTTGATCTATGCTCGTGAAGACTATACTGGTGTATAACCTGGTAGTAATAGTATACGTATTAAGATAAAAAGCTTGTGTTTCTAAGGGATCTAAGCCTCTTTATTACCTTAATGAGACAAAAACAACCAGTTGAGTTTAGTTATGAGCAACTTTATTGCCACTCTAACATTACTTATAACAGTTAGAGACAGTTTGTGTACATTATTAACAAACAGGATTATAACAGCTAAATGCACCTGTTTTAGTGTTGATGGGCAAAGTGGTCAACAAATACAAAGCAACAGGTAGAGTCATGATTTAGTGAGTCCTCCAACCATGAGAAGAGCTTGAACCATGAACTGTTGAAGGCGTCTTTCTTTCTTTTTTTTTTATTGATGTTCATGCCAGACAAATACAAACAAATACATGTTACCTTGTTACAGTTACATGGATAAGAAAAACATCTTATGAGCATTTGTCAGTATCTGCCCAGTCTTTTAAACGGGCGTGGCCAGCGTGGTATCTGTGATTCCTGGGTTATTCAACAGGTGCCATTCTGGATTGAGCAGGGCAGGTGTTCGGAGTAGGCAGTTAGAGCTAGGCGAGTCTCCTCGCCACCAGTTTATAAAGTTCCTGGAACACTTATTGTGATAATATCCATAGTGTAGGGAACGTAATCCCTTAGTGGAGAGCTGGTCCAGAAGTCCCTATTTCAGGGCATTCTCGGGGATCAAACAAGGGTTTTTGACCAAGTGTGTGCCCAGAACCTTATTCACAAACAAAATTATTGCATTCCACGTCTTTAGTTTTGTCACACTCATATAGCATATGCACCAGAGTTCCAACCTTTCCATTACATCTCCAACATAAATCACTGTTACGGAGTTTCAGTCTTGCCAGTTTGGAAGGGGTCCAGTAGGATCTATTTAATATCTTATAACAAATGAGTTGTGATTGTGCTTCACGTGAATAACCATGCCATGATGCACATAATTTCTTCCAATCATCTTCTGGAATCTCTTGAGCCAGGTCCCTATCCCAACATGCTTTTAGACCATCCAGTTCTGGCACTTGTGTACTTCTAATAAGTTCATAGAACTTTGAAGCTCCTCTGTCTCTCTCCAATCTTGTGGGAAATTACCTGGATTTCTGTCCGACTGTGCTGAATATGTTTGTTTTAGAGAATGCAATGTCTGATTTGTAAATATCGCCAAAATTCTGAGTTACACAAATTATATTTAGTCTTAATTTCATCAAATGATTTGTCCCAGAAGAAACTTTTCTTATGTATTAACAGTTTCTTGTTATACCATAAGGAGGATCTGCTTGATAAATATGGATATTTTTTTGTTATTTGATGAGCAATTTTCCATGTCTCTCTAGCAAAAGCCATTACCGGGTCTTGAGAGGGGACTGGTCTATCTGTTTGTGAGAGGAAGGCCTCCACCGAAAATGGATGTACCAGTTGCTCCTCTATCCTGACCCATAGAGGGATCCTTGTAGGCGGCAGGTGAATTTTAGATAACTGTGATAAAGAAAAAGACAAATGATACCAGTCTATTCGTGATAATGCTAAACCCCCCTTGTCTTTTGCAGCATATAACTTAGTCCGATTAAACAAGGGCTTTTTCCTGCCCATATAAACTTCTCTATCATACTGTTGTACGTTTTAAGTAGTGAGGAAGGAAATTTTAACGGTAACATGGAAGTGATATAATTGATCTTGGGAGTTAAAATCATTTTAACTAGATTGAGTCTGCGCAACAGGTAAATATAGATCTTATCCCAATTTTGTAACAAAATTTGAGTTTTCTGAATAACTGGAGATATGTTGGCTTCCATTATTTTTTCCAGGCCTGGCGTTAATTTAATGCCCAGATATGTTAATCCTTCAGGCATCCATCTGAATTTCCAGTTCTTTCTAATATCTGGGGGGCACAATTTTGATAACGGCATGGCTTCTGATTTTGAACAATTAACAGTATAACCAGTTATCTCTGAGAACAGATTTATCACTGAGCAAATTTCTGGGACTGAGGATTCAGGATTACTAGACATCAATAATACATCATCCGCATACAGCAGGAGCTTGTGTTCTTCTTGACCCGCCTGCACACCCTGTATATTTGAATTAGTCCGCAAGGCTATAGCCAGGGGTTTAAGAAACATAGCAAAGATTAGAGGTGATAAAAGTGAGCCTTGTCGAACCCCACGATTTAGTCTGATTTGAGGTGACATAATCCCATTAGTTAAGACTGTGGCTGATGGATCAGAGTACATTATTTCCACCCACTTCCTACATATTTGACCAAATCCAAATTTTTCTAGCGTATAAAACAAAAAAGGGAACTCCACTTTATCAAACGCCTTTTCTGCGTCTAATGAAAAGGCAACCATTGGTGTGTCATAATTTCTCGTCCTCCACATAATGTGTAAAAGTCTTCGAAGGTTGTCTGCAGAGCTGCCCTCCATAAACCCCACCTGATCCTGATGAATGAGAAATGGGACCACTTCTTCCAATCTTAGTCGCTAAGATTTTGGCGAGAATTTTCTCATCCACATTAATCAAAGGTATAGGGCAATAATTAGCACACTGCTGTGGATCTCTACCCTTTTTAAGCAGTAGTGTAATAACTCATGCTTCCAGGTAACCTACCTCTATGAAATGTATCTTGATAAACAACTAGTAATCTAGGGGCAAGATCATCCATGAATTTCTGATAGAAATCTACTGAGAACCCATCGTTTCCAGGGGCCTTTCCTAACCTGAGACTTCTGATTGCTTTCTTCATCTACGGAAATATCATCCTCCAGAAGTACTCTCCCATCCTGAGATAGGGTAGGAATTTCAATTGAGGAAAAAAAAACTTTCTAATTTGTGTTTGTCTGTCCCACCCTGATATGTATACAAGTCCTGATAAAATTCCCTAAAGGTGGTATTTATGTCTCTTTTGTTCGTAATAAGGTTATTGTCTTTATCAAAAATCGATGGAATAACATTTTGAGATTGTATTTGTTTTACTCTGTGTGCCAGTACTTTACCAGCTCGTTCTCCCTGCTCGAAATATTTCTGCCTGGTACAGAAAAGGGCAAATTCAGTTTTCCTGTTCAGTATGTCATTTAGTTCACATTTAAGTTCATTCAATTTACCCCACGTATCAGAGTCTTGTCGCTCTGTGTGTTGCTTTTCAAGCTTTTTGATGTCTTGCTCTAATTTGAGTAGCCTTTGACTTTCTGCTTTTTTGATAAAGGTACTTTGAATAATACGCCCCCTCAGAGAGGATTTGAAAGCATCCCACATTACCCCATGGTCTTCTATAGAGCCTTCATTGTGTTCCCAGAATTCCTGCATCTCAGATTTAATAAAGTTGCAATTTTCTTCCCTGTTCAGCATACAGTTGTTAAAACGCCATCTCATGCTTTTTTATGTTCTATCTAAGGGATGAAGGACTATATCCACTGGTGCATGGTCCGATAGCACTATATTTCCAATTGTAGAACTCAGCACCTGGCTGACCATATCACGAGATAAGAGAAAGTAATCCATCCTAGAATAACTTGAGTGGGGATGTGAAAAAAAAGTAATGTCCTTTTCATGTGGATGCAATAATCTCCAAATATCGACAAGACCCAACTCTTCTGACAACACATCTATTGCCACAACACCAGCAGTGTTTGTTTGAGTAGGTTGATATGTTTTATCCATTATTAAATCCCTTACTTGATTAAAATCCCCCCCAATAATTATATTACTGTTCCCCATATTTCTAATTAGGTTACAGACTTCGTGAAAAAAAGTCTGGGTTGACAGAATTAGGAGCATAGATATTAGCAATGGTCATCCTTTGACCCTCAAAAGTGACATCCAATATAACCCATCTACCTTCCTTGTGCAAGACATGTTTATGAATCTGGCAAGAGTTTTGCTGCCTCCTCATCGTTTAGATGGGTCTCTTGAATGAGGGCTATATCAGCCTTTTTTTTCTTCTGACCATGTTATTGCACCTTGATATATTACAAGTTACAATTTTAAACAGCGCCATGTTGCTCTCCTAATATATTATCATACAACCATCCCTTCATATAATGTCCCACCATCTTGGTTGCCACACCTCTGATATTAAATGTTTTCAGGAATACAAAGTTACAAGTATTACAGCTATATCTGCATGAGACACCTAGGGTTACACACTGAACAAACACAAACTTAGAAACACACTGCAACAGCAGCCTACAAACATGTTACTTTCCAACATCAAACCTTCCTGTATGGATCCCTCAACTGTGCCTCCGAGGCCAGCCAACTCTCCATTCCCCCTGTGTTTAAGTATCGTTTCTAACCATTGCAATAAACGTGTCTGTTATGAAGCATAAATTTATAAAGTGGCTGTCTGAGAGCTTAAATTTACAAGCATGTTATTGAGTGATAACTTTATGGTAAACAAGGAGCAGCTACAACGAAAAAAGTAGTGCATACGCGCGCACTATGCGCGCATCCTCATATTAAGAAAAGAAAACAAATGATACCTTACCGGAGACTCTGACCTCATGCCATATAATATGATGACACTAAAGAATTAAAAAAAAAAAAGTCCAATGATCAGAAATATTACCAGTCAATCATCCGGATATAACTCCGCTCCTGTTGCTCCGAGTATTGTCAGTTTTCGTCCACAATAATAATTGCTCCTTACTCCCTCCGGAGCTTCTATGGGATTAATCTTATCCGTAAAGTCTCTGTCCACATACATGTAAAAAAAAAAACTCTCACGATCAGCTCAGTATCCTCAGCGTATTTTCGGCATTATTCCAAATTTTCATGTAGGCCTATTGTCGGTGTCGCACTCTTCTCCTCCGCTGGCCCCCGTCGTTCCCTTGCCTCCGTGGCGGGTGAGAAACGCTTTAGCCTCGGCTGCAGATGAAAACTCGTACCGCCGGTTGTTCAGCGAAAAAGTAATTATTGCTGGATAACGGAGAGCATATTCCACATTACGCTTACAGAGAATTTGTCTCACCTCCTCATATTTTTTGCACTTCTGCTGTATCTCCTGAGCATAGTCTTGGAAGAAAAAAATCCTTGTGCCATTCCAGGTGACTTGTTTCTTCTTTCTCGCTGCCATTAACACGGCAGCCTTGGCCTTGTCCCGGAGGAACCAGACAATGATGTGTCTTGGCCTGGCGTTGTCTCCCGGTCGGGGGCCGACCCGGTGGATCCTGTCAACTTCATACCAGTCATCGACATTAATATCCAGTGCCTCTGATAGCAGTGTTTTCATAAAGCCATCCCAGTCGCAACCCTCCATTCCTTCTTTCACCCCCGCGATACGTATGTTTTGACGCCGGGAGAAGCCTTCTAGTACTGTTATTTTCTCCTTTAGTATGTGATTCTGCTTCTCTAGGTCGCACACCACTGGGGCCCTTTTTGCCTCTTCATCCTCCAGCTTGGATATTCTGGACTCTGCCTCAGCAATTCTGCAGCCCAGGCTTTTCACTGTTTCATTCATTATATTACATTACATTACATGTCATTTAGCAGACGCTTTTGTCCAAAGTGACTTACAATAAGTGCATTCAACCTGATGGTACTAGACATAGACCATAGGAATCAAGTCAGTACAGAACTTTAAGAGCTAACTGTCATTGCTAAGGAGTGCTATATGTTAAAGAAGAAAAGAAAAGAAAAGAATAAGAACTTTTTTTTTTTTTTTAATATATATATCTGTTAGGTGACCATGACTTAACCGAGGTATTGTTGGAAGAGATAGGTCTTCAGCCTGCGGCGGAAGATGTACAGGCTGTCTGAGGTCCTGATGTCGGTGGGGAGCTCGTTCCACCATTTGGGAGTCAAGACAGAGAAAAGTCTGGAAGTGGTTTTGAGGCGAGTTGACCCACGCAGGGTGGGAGTCGCAAGCTGTTTGGCTGATGCAGAGCGGAGAGGACGGGCAGGAGTGTAGAGTTTGACAAGGTCCTGGATGTAAGTAGGACCTGAACCGTTAGCAGCAGAGTACGCCAGAGCTAGAGTCTTGAAGCGTATCAGCCACCGGTAGCCAGTGGAGGGAGCGGAGGAGGGGTGTTGTGTGTGAAAATTTGGGAAGATTGAAGACCAATCGAGCAGCTGCATTCTGGATGAGTTGCAGAGGTCGGATGGCTTTGGCAGGCAGGCCTGCCATGAGGGAGTTGCAGTAGTCCAGGCGTGAGATGACCAGTGCCTGGACCAGGACCTGAGCTGCCTTCTGGGTGAGAAACGGGCAGATTCTCCTGATGTTATGCAGCAAGAATCTGCAAGATCTGGTAGTGGCGGTGATGTTTGTTGAGAGGGACAGTTGGTTGTCAAGAGTTACGCCAAGGTTTTTGGCGGTTTCTGTGGAGGCAACCACTGTGTCCTGGACAGTGATGTGGAAGTCAGTGGTGGGGGAGCCCTTCCCTGGGAGGTAAAGTAGCTCAGTCTTTCCCAGGTTGAGTTTGAGGTGGTGCGAGGACATCCACTGGGAGATGTCGGCCAGACATGCAGAGATACGTGCTGCTGCACGTGTTTCAGACTGGGGAAATGAGAAGATTAGCTGGGTGTCGTCGGCATAGCTATGATAGGAGAAGCCATGCGAGTGGATGAGGGAGCCAAGGGAGTTGGTGTAAATCGAGAAGAGGAGAGGACCAAGGACCGAGCCTTGAGGGACCCCGGTGGTGAGTAGACCGGGTTCTGAAACAGAACCCCTCCAAGTTACACGGAAGGTGCGGTCCTTGAGGTAGGATTTGAGCAGAGAGAGGGCAGAGCCAGATACTCCAAGGTGGTGAAGGGTGGAGATGAGGATCTGGTGATCCACAGTGTCAAAAGCTGCAGAAAGGTCCAGTAGAACCACCACAGATGAGAGAGAGGCCGCCTTCGCCTTGTGAAGCTGTTCAGTCACAGCGAGAAGGGCAGTCTCTGTTGAGTGGCCCTTCTTGAAACCAGACTGGTGAGGGTCAAGGAGGTTGTTCCCATGCAGATAGGAGGACAGCTGATTGAAGATAGCCCGTTCCAGAGTTTTGGAGAGGAACGGCAGGAGAGAGACGGGTCTGTAGTTGTCCACTAAGGATGGGTCGAGGGTGGATTTCTTTAGGAGAGGATTCACCCTTGCTTCCTTCAGAGAGTTAGGAAAGCAGCCAGTAGTCAAGGAAGTGTTGACAAGATGGGAGAGGAACGGGAGGAGATCAGGAGCAATAGACTGAAACAGGTGGGAGGGAATAGGATCCAGCTGACAAGTGGTAGGACGGGCAGAGGTTACAAGGCTGAGCACTTGAGGAGGAGACAGTGGAGTGAATGCTGAGAGGGAGGGAGACACTGATGGGGAGGGAGGAGAGGCAGGTTGTAAGACTGGATGGGTAAATGACGAGCGTATGTCCTCAATCTTTTTCAGGAAATGGTTGACAAAGTGGGTTGGTAGGAGGGAGGAGGTAGGAGGGGGGGTTGGAGGGACCAGGAGGTTTGTAAAGATGGAGTAGAGCTTCTTGGGGTTGGAGAATGAGGATTGGATTTTGGTCTGATAGAAAGAGCTTTTTTCAGCTGAGATTAAAGATGAGAAGGCAGCAAGAAGAGATTGGTAGTTGCGTAGGTCCTCAGGGTGTTTAGTTTTCTGCCATTTCCGTTCTGCTGCCCGTAGGGGAGCTCTGTTGGCACGCACAGAGTCCGACAGCCACGGGGCAGGGGAGGACTGGAGCACTTTCCGAGGAGTGAGAGGACAGAGTGAGTCAAGAGAGGAGGAGAGGGTGGCAAGGAGAGTGTCGGTTGCAGAGTTGGGCTGCAGAAGTGAGAATGAGTCCGATGAAGGGAGGGATGAGAGAACAGTTGAGGCCAGAGCATGAGGAGAGAGAGAGCGAATGTTGTGGCGGACCAGTGCAGTATCTGTCGGTGAGGACAGACAGTCCGATCGGGAGAGTGGGAGGGAGAACTTGATAAAGTAGTGGTCGGAGACATGAAGTGGGGTTACAGAGAGATTGGTAGTCGAGCAACTCCTGGTGAAAATGAGATCGAGGAGGTTGCCAGCTTTGTGAGTAGGGGGTGATGGAGTGAGCAAAAGAGCGAAGGAGGAGAGTAGAAGTAGTAGGTCTGCTGACTTCTCGGGCTGGATGTTGAAGTCCCCGAGAAGGACAAGTGGTGGACCATCTTCAGGGAAGTTTGATAGTAGGACGTCAAGCTCCTCCAGAAATTCTCCAAGGGGACCAGGTAGGCGGTAGAGAACAACAATGGTTATTGGTGAGGGAGAGGTTATAGAGACAGCGTGGAATTCAAAGAACCGTGGAGAGAACTGTGGGAGTGGATGGAGGGAGAACTTCCAGTCACGGTTGATAAGGAGACCTGTTCCTCCACCCCTACCAGTGTGTCTAGGGGTGTGAGAGAAGGAGAAGGCAGCAGAAAGAGCTGCAGGAGTGGAGGAGTTGGTTGGTGTTAACCATGTCTCGGTGAGGGCAAGGAAGTCCAGTGAATGCTGAGCAGCAAAGCCAGAGATGAACTCAGACTTGCGGCATGCAGACTGACAGTTCCAGAGTCCACCCTTGACGAGGCACTGAGTGTGCTTGGAGCGAGCGGGGTGCACAAGGTTGTGACAAGTGCGACAGGTTGTGCAAGGTCTGAAGAATCTTCTAGTTGAAACTCGAACTGGGATTGAGTACGTTGTCATGGTCAGGGCAGGAGGTACACCGCCTCTACTCCTCTTTTTACACCCGAGACTTCGGCAGATAGGCTCACGAGGATATCCTTGATACCCTGCAGTTCAGTCATCACGCTTGTAGCCTCTTGTGGAGATGGGTCCGCCATCTTAGTTGTGTCCGCCATCTCCTCTGTGTTTTTGTTTCGTTGATTTTGAGAGGCGTTGCGGGTAAAATAATGGCTTTCTAGCGACATATTTCTTTGGGGTTGCTGTTTCGCCACTGGTATGCAAACGTTTGCAGATCGTATTTATGAAGTAATGGGGAAAATAGCTAAGCTAGCTTGGCCCGCTTCAGCTATGCAGCCATCTTGGGCGCGTCACCACCGGAAGTCCTCTGAAGGCTTCTTTCTATCCTTGTACAGTCTGTAGATAAACCCTCAGGAGAGGCTGAGTTGGTCCATCTGCTGGACACCAGGATATGTCTTGGAAAGAAGGGGAACAAGAAATACATTTTAGACTATGCATAAAACATGACTTTTATAATAAACAATATAGAATTCAGTGTTACTTAATTCAAAAACAATCCTGTGAACAAAAGCTGGCTCTCCTGTTTGACTAATGTACTAGACTTGATCATCATTGATACGTTATTTGTAGAGGCTTTGTGAAATCTTAAAGCAAAAGAGGACAAATACCCAGTTGGTGGGATGGTGATGGTGGGGCATGAAGCATGGGGGGGGGGGCTTCCACTATGAGACTCCTGCTGGCATGTGTTGTCGTGATCCAACTGATCACAATGAATTATTCAATTATTGCATCAAGAAGATATGTAAACACACTGTTTTTATTTAATTGCTTAGGGTTATCCATTATGACTTTGATATGATATTTAGCCCACCTGCAGAATGCTGCCCGCAACCTCATCACTTTGCAAAGTTCATGGGAAAAGTTTTAACAGTTACTCAAAATGTCAATACAAGAATAACATAAACTGAACGTATTCAAATGTGATCAATTTTAAAGTAATCCTGCTGCTTTTCCTGACATTGTGGACATATCCTATTCAGTTAATTTAAACTTCTATCAATATATATAGCTATAGACTACTAGCCTATTCCTTTCTTTATGATAGATAGATATTCAACTGTCCATAAGCTTTATAGTCCATTAGTCTAGCTTGGAGTTGCTGTAACATTTGTTTTTTTCCTCCTTCACCTGCACAGGTTAATGTTTCCATGAACTTCAATTGATTATACTAAGCTAGCACACTGTGCGAACTCTAGATACAATTAATTATCAACTTGTTTAAAACATTTGCAAATCATTTAACACTATACATTGTGAGTGACTTTACTTACCCTCTTTTTCTTCTTTTAAGGTGATCTAGTTCAAGCTAAGTGCAAGTCTGAATGAGAGTTGTAGTGCGACTGGAGCAGAGTACTTCTTCTTTGGTGCATCCTGCATATTTGTGAAAATCGACTCGGACAAACTGATTGGCAGCTCTGGTGGGGGGATGGCCAATCACATTTCAGGGGTAGCCGGTGCCCCGGTGGCCACGCCCCTGGCTGCAGGAGGTGTTCACTTAGTGATCTCTGTTTGTTTACAACAAGCACCGCAGTGAGCGGTGTCAGTGGGGTGAAAAGACGAGTGAAAACCTCTAACCTGTTGACTTCAGGTCTGTCCCCGCCCATCATCACGTCTTCAAGTTGTAAAATACGACCCGCCGTTAACATGAGGTACTTTATTTTGAAAATATACCGGATGTTTTATTTTTGTGTCTGTCCACGACTTCCTGCCCCGAACGATCTGCTCCGTCGGCCGACAAAAATAGTCTGCAAATGAATCGTTCATGTACAATGTCGCCAGTTCAGATAAAGGAGGAGGAGACACATGTAGTTCTAAACATATTTAGGGTGTTTTTTACTGTCTTATTGACATTTTTGATTGGTGGTGTGCCGTGTGATTTTTCTAATGTAAAATATGTGCCGTGGCACAAAAGAGGTTGGGAAACACTGGGTTATAGAACGACATGCAGACGCACATGCGCAGAGTATTAGAATTGTTTACACCGCCTATTTTAAACAACAGAAAACAGTTTACTAGCGATGTTCGATACCACCAATTTCCTTTCCGATCCGATACTGAGTAAAATTCAGGCTGGTATCGGCGATACCGATCCGATACCGATACTTTGTGCAAATACACCTAATGTGCCTGGTTAATCTAAAAAAAGGAGTGTATTTCAAATAGTTTAAGAATACAAGACATCAGAGTCACTTATTTAGCTATTTATTTTAAACTCAGAAGTATACTGAGGTAGCAGCCTCATTCACAATATATAAGGGGAAGAAGGGGATACAAACACTTGCTTTTTTATAATCCTGGGTCACTCAAAAAGTGCCAGTAAAATATTGAATTAATGTTTGCACAAGTTGGTAAGTACCAACATTTTAAAATATTTATTTAACAGTTAAAGCAAATTAGACTCATTGTAAATAATAATATATTATATCGTTAAAATGTTATTTTTTTATCCATCTTTTCCAGTAGGCTATATATTTTATTAAGTTCACCATGGCTGTTTTATCACAATTGCTCTGTATAATTTAATGACACCTAGTCTATATAATCCACTTTAAATGATAGATATCTTAGGAAACCTTACCTGAATAAATCTAGGCTTTATATGTGAGATTATCTCAGTGATGCACATATTAGGCTATTACTCCAAACTGAACTCATGCAGCTATTTGTTGAAACATGTATTCATTTTTGTTACTTGTCTCATAACCCTATAACAACAGTGCCATTTCCGTTTACGTATAAGGCTCTTACCCCGGCGGAAGAAGAAGTAGTTCCTACCAGCAGCGTGTCATTTTGACAAGATCTGAATAGTTTAGTCACTTTCCACCGTATTCCTGTTAATAATATACATGACCACAAATGACTGAAGTATCAAAAGTATCGATATTTTCATTTGGGAATCGATTTTAGAGCATACAGATCTGGTATCGGAAGTATTGATATTTCAGTATCGATCCGCACATCACTACAGTTTACCACACAGAAAAAGTTTTTCAGACCGTCTTCAGAGAGCTGTGAGAGGGTCCGTAGAGTCCTTCTGTCCGCTGCTGACACCAGCCGCAGTATATCGGTCATCTCTGTCAGGTAATGGAGCTTTAAAATCTTCTTCCAAGTAAATGTCTTCTCACTGTTTGTCTGCAACTGCCAGAGATCAAAACGAGACGCTGAGAAACGCAGCTGGTTGCCTGTGGCAATGCGCCCCGCAACGCGCCCCCGCAAGGCACGCACCGTCTCCAGCGCGGCTGTCACAACAACACAGAGACGCTTTCTTGTTTTTCATGTCGAAAGCCAGAAAAAGTCATATTCAGGAAGCACACTGTATAGCCTATCAAGTAATATTTCATTTCTTTATAATAGGCTAATACAAATAATAATAAGTAAAACGTTCAGGCTATAATAATACAATAAACAAGCCACAGTATCTATTCTTTATTTTTTATTTATTTTTGGCGACGTTTTGAATGACACGTAGAATAAAATGATTTTTTTTTATTTGCTCTGATTAAGGACTGCACTTTTCAGGTTTCAGTTTCCTTTTGTCAATAGGAAAGAAAGGTTTCAGTTTCCAGGATTATTATAAGGACAAGGAGTTTCAGAGAAGACACAAGTGACTCTTCTGGATCTTGTGTTGTCATGGTGATGGCTAGAGGACTTGGGATTGTTCTCCTCACGTCACTGATCGGTAAGATGCTTCTTCATCAGTCGACAGGTTGAATAATGTGTAAATGTGTCGGTAGTATGTGGGAATAACCATCCCCTTATCTTGTTTCATTACATTGAATTCATAGTCTGACATGAATATACTACGAATAATAATAAAAATAATAATAATCAGTGGTGCTACTTCACTAAATATTTAACTCCAGTGCTGTACATGAGGTATAATTTACTTACTATTTAGATATTTCTATTTTATCCTATGTTACATTTCAGAGGGTAATATATTGTATATTTTACTTAAATACATTTATTTTACATTTGAGTGTAATTTAAGGTACCTGTTAGATTATGATTTTATAAAATACATTATGAGTTGATTAAATTAAATACAAATTTAAACCAGTGGTTTTCTAACCTCACGACCTGGCTCCTTTGAAACGTTTTAGTTTCGGACCCAGAGAGCTACAACTATTCAGTAATTTACACAGTCCAGCTTAAAAAAAAGAGAGAGATTTATGGAGCAGGACTGTTTTTCTTCCTTCCAACCCTCATTAATCATCTCACAGCTAGATTCGTCCCTTTGTACTGTACTAAACTAATATCAGGTATTTAAATCTAGCTTTACCTCGACCAACTACAAAAAAATATAATGCTCCTTACCTATAGTTGTATAACTATGAACACTACGTCACTGACTGGAGCCGGTTTATGTGTAATGAGACTTTTGCAGTTAATACTTAGTAGTCTAATGTTAGCAGGAGTTTGAGCGTATAACAGAGTAGCATGTTAGCAGGATCTTGAAAATACTTGGAAAGCATTGAATTGAGGTCCTGCAAAAAAGGTATAAAAATGTATATAAATTAACTTATTTTATGCCGCGTATCTGGGTCCCAGTTAATTTATCATTATATTACCAGGAATTATTGTTCTATTGAGCTGGAAAGAACTGACAAAAATGTGACATAAGCTCAATCAATTAATGTATTTAATAAATTATTATTCTTCCTACTTTTTTGATAGTGAACCAAGTAGTACTCTGCACCCTACCTGGTGCTAAAAATCTTTTGTTTCTTTAAGTTAAGGATCTGAGTACTTCTTCATCACTGAAGGTGGATTATAATAATAAGATGACTGTAATGTTAATGTTGTGTGTCAGAAACAAAGCTTTATAATAGAAGAACAGGTTAAAAAAAAACATATCTAGGAACAGAGACCTTGAGTTTCCAAAAGAAACCTGAAAAGACTTTATAGGAAAAGTTCGACATTTTGCAAATATGCTCATCTTCACTCTGGGTTTCCATCGGCAGATTCAGAGCAGAACGGTCCGATTCATCCCTGTGAAAACACTCAACACTCAGAAATATAATATAAAATAACCAATATATTCTCCCGTGTTAACACACATGCTATATTAAAAAGTCAGTGCAAAATATTATATTGTATAAGACAGTTTAACTGTGGAATCATAAACACACACAAATATAAATCTGTATCAGTGGCTGAGGTTAGCTGTGCGTTTTAAATTCATAACAACTTTTTAGCTTCTTAAAGCTTAGGTCGCTTTACCAGTTTATTGACTATGTTTGCATAAACAGTTGTTCTAAATGCTAACCCCAGGACCCACAGACATGTTTTTATTACAACAGCAACCAGTCACTATGTGACTATACAATAATAATATATTTGAAATGTAATTCTCACTGTCCACAAACAAATTCATGTTATGGTTTTAAATGAACTAAAATTTGTGAGACTTGTTTGCAGGTGTGAGTCAGCACATAGCAAGAGAAGTACAGGTGAAAGCTGGTGAGATGGTGGCGCTGTACTGCCCTCTTCACAGAGCGTTCAGTAATCCTGAGGTGATCACCTGGACCTCCACTCAGCAGACGGATCTGAACAACATGTCTCCAGCTGAGCAGAGGCACAGGGCCATGCTGCTTCATGGGAGAAGCCTCGTGTTGTTCAGCGCTGCTGTAAACGGGAATTACTCCTGCTCCACGGGGTAAAGTCCAAACTAATTGATAAACAGCATTCCTCTATTTGGAGGAAGCACATTTTCCAGGAAATCACGTTTAAACTTGAACAAGATTATAAACATGACACAATTTAAAGTCACATCAGGGTCAGATTCATGTTTGTTTTCCCACTGAAGCACACTAAAAGCCTTATCTCAAAGCATCAGCTCGCTCCATTATCCAGCTCGGGAAAAGGAAACGGGCCGCTCGTCTTCAAAGTTAAAGATGTGGGGTTTGAAGTGTGTTGGCTGCTTGCATAGACAGCTGACCTAAATGAATAAGCAAATAGCCAAAGTCATGAACAAAATAAGTAATAGACATAATGATAACAGAATGTCATAATTCATAACTGATAAAGGCTGAAAGCGGTTACGCCTGCTTCAGTACACACAGCTGCGTTATCAGCTCCATTAGCTTCTGGTCCGCTGGCCCTTTGGTGAGACGAAACCTTAACACACAAACCAAATGCCATTAAAGGTCTGTTGTAATGAAGTGATGGCACACATTTATAGACCAAATGATACCAAAACTGTCTGAGTATAGGAAGGCCACACATGCCAAGTGGAAAATGTGTATTTTGGAAACTGATCCGTGAAACTTGTCTCTACTTTTACATTCAGCCTCTGCAAAATGTTTAAAATGTCAACATGAACTTCAAATGAACCTATTTTCTCTTTGATGGCATGACAGGAATGGCAGCAGCCAGTTGTGGTTCCGGCTGGTAGTACAGACAACACAGTCCAGAGAGGATCAGAAGCAGAGCCAGTACTCTAAAACATGTTTTGCAGAAGAGGCCTGCAGGTTGCATTGCCCTGATGTAAACACACCTGCTGCAAACATCCCGAATATCACCAGCAACGGCATTATATGGAACAAGGTATGTAAACACAGAAGATTTGAAATTAGAGCTCAAGATGAGGTCAGGTGATCGTTCTGGTGGGGAGCTCTGACTGCACGTTTTAACCCACTTTATTTACAAATCTCTACATATCTTTATACAGCATCATTTTTGTTTCGACCAAGTAATGATGGTGGAAATGCATTCCATCCATCCTGATATACAGCACAACTCCACTGGGCCCTATTACTGTATCACTAAAAAAATATTAGAGACGAGCAAAAACAAAGCTAATGCTATCACAGTGAGGCTAACAACTTAAGTTTTTAACTGCTTTAATACTAGGCTAATTCTCAAAAATATAAACAGCGACAGTCTAGAGTAGTGAGCTAACGCTAGTGTGCAGTCATATATTATATCTATCATGACAGTGATTGGGTCTCAGGCCTGATGATGCACAGTAAAACATAGACTTTATGATAATTGTGGATGTAGTCAAGCCTTATGCTACTTAGCTAGCATGGTTAGTAAGACACAACTGTCATTCAATAGCAGACTTCTTAGAGTGTATTTTAGTCCAACCAAACATTGAACAAGACATTCTTATGTGACCAACATGTTGCATTGATCCATGATGAACTGAAAACAAACTGTTAAAGGGTAAACGTTCAAAGATGACGACACGCCTGGTTAACAACCTGCCAATCATAAGGTAGCCACGCCCTAAAACCATAAACTTGTTACGAGAAAGTTTATTGAGGTAATAAATCAAGTAAGAAGTAGGGTCATTTTTCTGACTCTTCAGTTGAGGCCCCCTGCTGGCCAATAGAAAGAATGCGGTTTAAGGACACATCAGACGGAGGTTGCCACATTTAAATTAATGAATAAAATAATCACCTCTGTGATGTTGCTTAATTCATTTTTAAGTATACCATAGTTTGGGGGCGATGTAGAGTTTTGTATTTTAGGTTGTTTTTTTAAATACTTTAGTTCAATTCAACTTTATTATCTATCTTGCAGGAGGGCGAGTTGCCAGCAACAGGCAACTACTTCCCGCGTGTGGAGGAGAATAATGGTGGTGTCTACACCTGTACCAGATTATACCTGTATTATGGTCAGATCTATAACAAGACTTTTACAGTTCCGCTTATTGTTCAACCAAAAGGTGAGAAAAGAGCATTTTTTTTAAAAACAACATGCTCATCTTTATATTTTTAACAAAAAACTAAGTACAAGTTTTCTTCACAGAAATACCTATGATACCAGCGATCACCTCACCAAACAACAGTGATGTATTTTATGTACATTTGGGTGAGTTTTTCATCTTTTCTTGTGGACAAACTACTTAAATAATATACATATTCATGTATATCTATATACTTTCTTTCCTACTTTGAAATATTCTGTAAACTCTGCTTTTTCTAGGCTCACCAAAGGTGATTGATTGTCAAGCTGTTCTGTATTCAGAATTTGATGACATTTTCTGGTCCAGCGAGAAATCGTTCATTAAAAAGAACAGCAGCTTTCCTGTTTTCTACAATTACTCACGGTAAACACTGGACACACACACACACACACACACACACACACACACACACTTTAAACATTTTTTTTTTCCTAACAGGGAATATATTGCCGGAGAAATAAAGGTGGTAGCATCTTTAGTCTTCAGAAAGGTGTCGGAGGAGGATCTATTGAAACGTTACTCGTGTCGTCTGGAGTCTGAAACGGGCTTCTCCAGCTCCGTCACCATCAACTTGGCCAAAGAAGGTATGGAAGAGGGATGGTCCAGAGATTCAGCTTTACTGTTTCTGCTGCTTTATGTCATTGTTTCTTGCAGTGTTTTATTTGCCATTTTAAAGCTTGAATCAGTTCAGCTGATAATCCTGGGATTCATCTGATGTCTGCTCCTTTAAATGAACGATACATTTAGGAGTTATTTGTCCTTTAAATCCCGACAGCTTCTCCAGCTCACCTCTACCTGGCCCTCTGCGTTGTGGGCATCATGTTGGTGGTGATCGCTGCAACAGTTGTTGTTTGTTTGAAACTGAAAACGGACATCGCTCTTTTTCTGCAGCGCTCTCTTTGCTGTCGCAGCCCCTCAGGTGGGATTCATGTTGTTGTTTTTTCCAATAACTTTTGTGCAGTGGAGGAATGTAACTAAGTGCATTTACTCAAGTACAATTCTGAGGTACCTCAACTTTACTTGAGTATTTACATTTATGTAACTTCATACTTTTACTACATTTAGCTGCCAGCTTTAGTTACTGTACTTTTGGCTCAAGATTTAACATGAAAAAGATGATCATGTAAATTATTACGCATTTTTAGAAATTAAACCAGTAGTTAGTTAACATTATTTTATGTAGTTAAAATTAGCCCTAGCCTGACTAAAGTAAATGCTGCTTACATAATAAGAATATAACAATATAAGTGGGGCCATTCTACTACTAATTCTAGTACTTTTATGTTTACTTAAGTGCATTTTGATGCTGTTACTTTTGTACTTTAACTTCAGTAAAGTTTTGAATACAGGACTTTTACTGTAGTGGAGTCATTTCACAGTGTGGTCTTTTATTTTACTGAAGTAAGGGATCTAAATGCTTCTTCCACCACTGTTTTTGTGTAACAGGTGCACATTGTTTCCAGAACTGCTAGCTAAAAGCAGCCAGCTATGTCGACTCTACCAAAGCTGTTGTTTGTTGTTGTTTGTTGTTGTTTGTTGTTGTTTGCGTAGATGGTAAAAGCTACGATGCCTTCTTGATGTATTACGAGAGCGACGCAGACGCAGGACTACATGAAGAAGACAGAAAATACCTGGAGAGAGTTTTGGAAGAGCGCTTTGGTTACAGCCTCTGTCTCTATGAACGTGACGTCTTACCGGGCCAAGGTGAGTATTTAAGATGTACTCTGAAGGACCTCTAGCAGAAAAACATCATGAAATAAAGTGTCAACTGAACTGTGGTTGGTTGCAGCTGAAGCGGAGGCAGTGCTGGAGTGCATAGAGCAGAGTCGCGCCGTGGTTTTGGTTCCCACCTCTCCAGATCCTGGTCCAGGGTCTGGCCTGCTGATTGCCCTCCATGAAGCCCTTGTTGAGAGGCAGACTCGCTTGGTTTTCATCAACACTGACACAACAGAAGAGTTGAAATGTGGTTTGTTACCGGAGACCTTACAGTTCCTTAGTGAGACTGGAGACTGTGTCACCTGGAAGGGCCAAAGCTCCATGCAGCCCTCGTCCTCCTTCTGGAAACAGCTCCGTTATTACCTAGCGGCTCCACAGTATTCAGCCAAAGCAAGACTTCTCCCTCAGACAGTCTAGGACGCTTTGTCTTGCTAACATGTCTGACTGTTCCGTTTTCTCTCCACGGAAAGGGCAACAAAGGATATTACTCAGTTACAGTCTTCCAATTTGTTTGTTTATTTGTTTTCTGAAAAGCAACAGGTAAAAAACCAAAAAAAAAACCTCACCCAATAACAATAAGCAACAATAATAAATAACATAACCCATATTTCATAACAAATATCAAAATATCAATCAACTATTAATGACTAAATTAAACATCATATGCATTAATCAACATTTTATATTTATATTTTCATATTTTAGAATTTCATGAATATTATAATAACTGTAATAATAATAATTAATCCTTTTTTCATGTACACGCACCATATTCAAAGCCTAACAAAACGTCTATGCAAAAGGTGCATTAGTCATTATCTGCACTAAAAACTGCAACTCCCAAAATGCCCCGCGGCAAACCAGGAAGTAAAGCGCCCGCATCAAAAGCGGGTCCCGGCGATTCATTCCATCAAACACTCATAAAGTCAACAAAACAACCATGGATGACACAGATGGGATATCAAGCTATAAATACATATGTTAGCTTTATAGCTTCGCCATTTCTGGAACTTTTAACTTTGATTATTAGCGACCAAACCGTGATTTCTACCAGAGCATTGCATTATTTTTTAGCGATCAACAAGCGAGCAGACGGAACACAGTGATGCAGCATAGCGACAGTAGACAGCATGACTTTACAACAGGAAAGCAAACAAGAAACAAGGAATTACAAAAAGACAAGAGCTCACCAAGTGGCTGCATACCGGGGTGGAAGTTTCTACTGTTTCCTTTTCACAGGGTCACATTAGCACACTCCTCTTTTAAAGGGCCACAACACTTATTGTTCTCAACGTTTAACTGAACAAAGTGTAATTGGCTCTAGTCTAACGTAAACATTTGATTAAACATGTAAATAAGAAATAACAATAAACAAATTACAGAAATCCACAGAAAACACAACACTGACCAAGTCACAACAAATAGCTTATATTATATCTGTTTTAGGTGTATGACTAAATAAATACGACAAATGCAGTCGAACACAAGACATTAACTGACACGCTGAAGATGGTTCTACTTTATTTTTACCATTTTAGTTAGCATCTAACTGTTGACAACAGGTAACTGTTAACGGGGAGAATATAAAAACAGAAGAGAGTCAGACTGGCTGCTGAACAAAATGATTCAACTTAACAAAAGATTGGATGTTGTGTATAATGTAAATTAAAACACATATTTATCTCTCTCTATATATATATATGTGTGTGTGTGTGTGTGTGTGTGTGTGTGTGTATATGTATAGTATATATATATTTATTTATGTATATGTATGTATATATATATATTTATTTATTATTACATATAAGTATATTAAAAACTCACTTTTGTATTGTTTCTGTTGTACCAGTACTTTTAAACCTGCCTTAATAAATGTAATACATATTTGTCCTTTTTGCCAGTATTAAACTAATGTGCACAATGTGAAACGGTTAGTTTTTTTAGTCTCATCAAGCTGTGAAGACAATGAAAAATGTATCAGCAAATATTTTTCTCAATATTTTTTTTTCCATCAGGAAGCTTCAGACATATTATTGCTCCATGTTTGGTGAACAGGTAGTGTTTGATGATAGGGGGCATTATGGATGTTTCCTGCCACCTAGTGGACATTTTTCAGATTTCTCCTTCACGCTGCAGAACCCTGTGTGTCTCATAGACATATATACAGTATATGTACTATACTATACTGTATATATGTCTATGGTGAGTCTCATAGACATATATACAGTATATGTACTATACTATACTGTATATATGTCTATGGTGAGTCTCATAGACATATATACAGTATATGTACTATACTATACTGTATATATGTCTATGGTGAGTCTCATAGACATATATACAGTATATGTACTATACTATACTGTATATATGTCAGTGGTGAGTCTCATAGACATATATACAGTATATGTACTATACTATACTGTATATATGTCTATGGTGTGTCTCATAGACATATATACAGTATATGTACTATACTATACTGTATATATGTCTATGGTGTGTCTCATAGACATATATACAGTATATGTACTATACTATACTGTATATATGTCTATGGTGTGTCTCATAGACATATATACAGTATATGTACTATACTATACTGTATATATGTCCATGGTGAGTCTCATAGACATATATACAGTATATGTACTATACTATACTGTATATATGTCTATGGTGAGTCTCATAGACATATATACAGTATATGTACTATACTATACTGTATATATGTCTATGGTGAGTCTCATAGACATATACAGTATATGTACTATACTATACCGTATATATGTCTATGGTGAGTCTCGTAGACATATATACAGTATATGTACTATACTATACTGTATATATGTCTATGGTGAGTCTCGTAGACATATATACAGTATATGTACTATACTATACTGTATATATGTCTATGGTGAGTCTCGTAGACATATACAGTATATGTACTATACTATACCGTATATATGTCTATGGTGAGTCTCGTAGACATATATACAGTATATGTACTATACTATACTGTATATATGTCTATGGTGTGTCTCATAGACATATACAGTATATGTACTATACTATACTGTATATATGTCTATGGTGTGTCTCATAGACATATATACAGTATATGTACTATACTATACCGTATATATGTCTATGGTGAGTCTCATAGACATATATACAGTATATGTACTATACTATACCGTATATATGTCTGTGGTGAGTCTCATAGACATATATACAGTATATGTACTATACTATACCGTATATATGTCTGTGGTGTGTCTCATAGACATATATACAGTATATGTACTATACTATACCGTATATATGTCTATGGTGTGTCTCATAGACATATATACAGTATATGTACTATACTATACCGTATATATGTCTATGGTGAGTCTCATAGACATATATACAGTATATGTACTATACTATACCGTATATATGTCTATGGTGAGTCTCATAGACATATATACAGTATATGTACTATACTATACCGTATATATGTCTATGGTGTGTCTCATAGACATATATACAGTATATGTACTATACTATACCGTATATATGTCTGTGGTGTGTCTCATAGACATATATACAGTATATGTACTATACTGTACCGTATATATGTCTGTGGTGTGTCTCATAGACATATATACAGTATATGTACTATACTATACTGTATATATGTCTATGGTGTGTCTCGTCGACATATATACAGTATATGTACTATACTATACTGTATATATGTCTATGGTGAGTCTCGTAGACATATATACAGTATATGTACTATACTATACTGTATATATGTCTATGGTGAGTCTCGTAGACATATATACAGTATATGTACTATACTATACTGTATATATGTCTATGGTGTGTCTCGTAGACATATACAGTATATGTACTATACTATACTGTATATATGTCTATGGTGTGTCTCGTAGACATATATACAGTATATGTACTATACTATACTGTATATATGTCTATGGTGTGTCTCGTAGACATATATACAGTATATGTACTATACTATACTGTATATATGTCTATGGTGAGTCTCGTAGACATATATACAGTATATGTACTATACTATACTGTATATATGTCTATGGTGAGTCTCATAGACATATATACAGTATATGTACTATACTATACTGTATATATGTCTATGGTGAGTCTCATAGACATATATACAGTATATGTACTATACTATACTGTATATATGTCTATGGTGAGTCTCATAGACATATATACAGTATATGTACTATACTATACTGTATATATGTCTATGGTGAGTCTCATAGACATATATACAGTATATGTACTATACTATACTGTATATATGTCTATGGTGTGTCTCATAGACATATATACAGTATATGTACTGTACTATACTGTATATATGTCTATGGTGTGTCTCATAGACATATATACAGTATATGTACTATACTATACTGTATATATGTCTATGGTGTGTCTCATAGACATATATACAGTATATGTACTATACTATACTGTATATATGTCTATGGTGTGTCTCATAGACATATATACAGTATATGTACTATACTATACTGTATATATGTCTATGGTGAGTCTCATAGACATATATACAGTATATGTACTATACTGTATATATGTCTATGGTGAGTCTCATAGACATATATACAGTATATGTACTATACTATACTGTATATGTCTATGGTGTGTCTCATAGACATATATACAGTATATGTACTATACTATACTGTATATATGTCTATGGTGAGTCTCATAGACATATATACAGTATATGTACTATACTATCCTGTATATATGTCTACGGTGAGTCTCCAGTCAGCAGGAGGAAGTGTTTGCAGGAGATAAACACTGAGATTGATACCAGCAGGATACTGCAGTGGAAATATGTGAGCCAGCCTGTTTTTCTTAAAGGAAACTTTATTTGACATATAAAGGTCGTGGTATGATGGGGAGAAACTCTCAGTCTGTCAAACCCGCTGTGGAGAAGCTTCATAAAATAATGCGTGATGCTATCAGGGCTTTTTGGAGCTTGACCCATATACTAGGCGCTAAAAAAGGCTATCTGAAACTCTAAATCTAGATCTTGTGAGTCCTCTGATTTCCTGTGCAGGACTATATCTCTGTGCGCTTTATGTCAAATGTTTTTTACCAAGTCGTCTAAAGAGCCTGCTTTCTTTTTTATTTGAGAAACGTCTCAACTTAAGAAAAAAATGTCTTGCAATGATAGAGAAAAGTGTGAAAACATGAAGATAACTTTAGCCAACAGTGTGAATTATTAAAATGAGAGGACAACATTATAAATAAATAAAGCAAAGTTGGATATTTTTTTAGATACAATCCTTAATTGCGGTTTCATTTTCATTTATATTTGGAAGAGATTGATTAATAAAGTTTTGAGAAGATATACATTTTATCTGCCAATAACAAATCACTTTGTCACAATAATTTCCTGGAAAGAATATCTTATTCCCACTTTATGCGCAACCGTGTAAATATAAACACTTTAATTGAGTCATGTTGCATAATGGGTCATTTTTCTTTCCATACTTTTTGCTGATTGCTACTTTTACTTTAGTAACGGTGTCAGTATTGATTTGCATTAGCTTAAAAAATGTATATTTTGCTTATTGTCTCCAAATAAATTCTAAAATCAGCCTTCATCAAAACCTAATTTCTATGCATCATTGTCAAGCTTCTTCTTTTCTGCTCCTAAACATTTACTTTTCCCTCTTTAATCTTTTATCCATTCCTCCTAAACATTTACTCTTCCCTCTTTAATCTTTGCCAATCTTAATAATCTTGCCAATAATAAAAAGGTAGGTAAAATATTTCCTTTGTGGGAGATTCAGGGGGTAGACCTATTTACATGCGGGGACGCTCTTCCTTAAGTTTCACTTCTCGTCACCCTGAGCAGCGGTTTCATCTTCATCTGCAGCGGCTGACTCAGTCTGGAGGTCTGTTTTCTATCTACAGAGGTCTGTTCTCTATCTACAGAGGTCTGTTCTCTATCTACAGAGGTCTGTTCTCTATCTAAAGAGCTCTGTTCTTCATCTACAGAGGTCTGTTCTTCATCTGCAGAGGTCTGTTCTCTATCTAAAGAGGTCTGTTCTCTATCTAAAGAGGTCTGTTCTTCATCTACAGAGGTCTGTTCTCTATCTACAGAGGTCTGTTCTCTATCTAAAGAGGTCTGTTCTCTATCTAAAGAGGTCTGTTCTCTATCTAAAGAGGTCTGTTCTCTATCTACAGAGGTCTGTTCTCTATCTAAAGAGGTCTGTTCTCTATCTAAAGAGGTCTGTTCTCTATCTACAGAGGTCTGTTCTTCATCTACAGAGGTCTGTTCTTCATCTGCAGAGGTCTGTTCTCTATCTAAAGAGGTCTGTTCTCTATCTAAAGAGGTCTGTTCTCTATCTACAGAGGTCTGTTCTTCATCTACAGAGGTCTGTTCTCTATCTACAGACGTCTGTTCTCTATCTACAGAGGTCTGTTCTCTATCTAAAGAGGTCTGTTCTCTATCTAAAGAGGTCTGTTCTCTATCTACAGAGGTCTGTTCTCTATCTAAAGAGGTCTGTTCTCTATCTAAAGAGGTCTGTTCTTCATCTACAGAGGTCTGTTCTTCATCTGCAGAGGTCTGTTCTCTATCTAAAGAGGTCTGTTCTCTATCTAAAGAGGTCTGTTCTCTATCTACAGACGTCTGTTCTCTATCTACAGAGGTCTGTTCTTCATCTACAGAGGTCTGTTCTCTATCTACAGACGTCTGTTCTCTATCTACAGAGGTCTGTTCTCTATCTACAGAGGTCTGTCCTCTATCTAAAGAGGTCTGTTCTCTATCTAAAGAGGTCTGTTCTCTATCTACAGAGGTCTGTTCTCTATCTACAGAGGTCTGTTCTCTATCTAAAGAGGTCTGTTCTCTATCTACAGAGGTCTGTTCTCTATCTACAGAGGTCTGTTCTCTATCTAAAGAGGTCTGTTCTCTATCTAAAGAGGTCTGTTCTCTATCTACAGACGTCTGTTCTCTATCTAAAGAGGTCTGTTCTTCATCTGCAGAGGTCTGTTCTTCATCTACAGAGGTCTGTTCTCTATCTAAAGAGGTCTGTTCTCTATCTAAAGAGGTCTGTTCTTCATCAGAGGTCTGTTCTGCTGGTCACCATGATGGAGAGAGTTCACCTGCTGCCTCTGCTTCTCACGCTGTCAGTCACAGGTAAGAACATCATAGTTAGTTGTCATACATTGATTTGTTGCCATCGCAGCCCCTCAGCTGGGATTCATGTTTTTGTTTTGTTTTTCCAAATAACTTTTGTGCAGTAGTGTAATGTAACTAAGTACATTCGGCCTACTCAAGTGCAATTTTGACGTAGGCCTACTTGGACTTAACTTAAGTATTCCCATAAATGTAAATCCATACATTAACTCCACTACATTTAAAAAAATACAAAAAACTATATATATATATATGAAAAAATATATATATGTTATTTTTTATTTTTTTATTTTTTACTAAACCACAGTGCCTTAGGGTCAGGGATGCATCAATAATAATCATACAATAATATATTTATAATATATAAAACAATCTGAGTGGGGCCATTCTGCAGTACTTTTACTTTTAAAACTTTAAGTACAATTTGATGCTGATACTTTTGTACTTTTACTTAAGTCAACTTTCTGTGCAGGACTTTTACCTGCTGGGTTAAATTTGCACGGTAGTATTTGTACTTTTACCTTAGTAAAGGATCTAAACACTGGCTTTGCATGAGCATGCTTTATTGTTTCAGCAGGTAAAGAGTGTATTACAACGTGAATTTCTTGAGACAAACAATAATCTTCTCCAGTCTGAGAATGATAAAAATGATCACATTTCCCACATCTCTTTTCGGTTCCCTTTAATACACTGACCAATGTGCAAACTTGACACATTTGTTATCATGCTGAAATCACGAGATTAGTAGGTTACAGGAAATTAGGATGTGGTTAAAAACCCCTGCTGTGCTTTCATAACGGTCGCACATGCACAGCTTGTGTTTTTTCACAGTATGAGGTACACTATTACCAAGTGTAACTAATAACAACTCTGAGTAACAACTCTACATCCCTAGTTGAATAAATACTTAATTACATGTTTGTTGATTAAATCTATTCATCAACAAACTTTTGATTAAAAGATTAAAACCCTTTTTGGATGAATCATTTGGTCTATAAAATGTCAGAAAATAGTAAAAAATTTCCATCACAGTTTTGTAAACTCCAAAGTGATGTCTCTAAATGTCTCGATTTGTCAGTCCAGAACCAACATATATTCAGTTGAATATAATAGAAAGCAGAGAAAAGCTGGAAATCTCCATATCTGAGAGGCTGAAAACACATGAAATATTACCAATATGGCAAATATTTAATCTAACTTATCATTGCAGCTCTAACTGGAAGTAACTTTTTCTTACTTTCTGACTTCATTGGGGTCAGGGGTCAACACCCAGAAGGGGAACCAAAGCATTATAACTCATACATAACACAGACAATCAGTGAACTCTTTACAGCTTCTTCCAACAACAAAGCCAAACTCTGATGCTCACATGTTGCTTGGATGTCCATAACAATCGATAAAGAGAGGTTACAACCAAGCATGTAGCTCATTTTTGCTCCTGAGAAGCAGCGAGTTAGACCACACGGTTTGTGTGCAGCCTCTCTGTAAAAGTCTGTGGGATACCACTGGTTCGGGTTTTAACCAGTCGCAATTCAGTTCATGTGATAATTTTACACATAAAAAAAAATTGTGACCCTCCTTTGCAGGTGTTTGTCCCAAAAGTGAGATAGATGTACGTACTGTACATGCAGGTGAGATGGAAGTGCTGACCGACAGCAGGTCTAACCACAGCGATGCCAGACGGGTCTGGACCAGCTACACCAGCCGGGGCACGGAGGAGATCAGCAGCATGTCTTCAGCCCAGCAGAGGCTCAGAGCTCTGCTGCTTCATGGGGGGCACCTTGTTATTCTAAGAGCCTCTAGAAACCACGAGGGGAATTACTCCTGCTCTCTGAGGTAAAGTCCAAACAAATTGATAAAAGCATTCTTCTACTGCAAGGAAGCACATTTTCCAAGAAACCACATCTGAACTGTGTTTTGTTCCTTAAACTGACTGTAAAAGTCGCAACTTTTTAGGTATGAATTTACTCCTCAGGGATTATTATCAGATCACTGATTAGGTTTAAACATTAGTAATTCATATGTAAGTCCAGCCAGTTCTACAATGATCCTGACTTTTTGTGTCCTAATATCCTGAAATTCTGTTTCAAGAAAAAAATGTATGGCATTATACGTTTCTGCAAACCAATAACACGTTGATGTATTTGTATTTGGCAGCCTCTGGTTTTTGTATGAGACCACTAGAAGTGACCTAACCAACTGGTTTGAAGTGTTTCAGCATGGCAGCTAGGCCGCTAACTTTCTGATTTTACAGCTAAACGTAAAATATGTTTCTGAAAACATTTGAGGGGAGAAATATGCAGCTGTGATCAGTGCTCCTAGCTTCAGTCAGTCAGTCAGCTTTCTGCGTTGTATCCATTATTCTCATACTCTCCATAAAAATGAATAAGATTCGACGACTTCACCATAAAACCATCTGTGTCAATATTAGAAGCTCAGAGCAAAGGCTCCTGAAGGCAGGTGATGTAAATCAGTATAAGGAGGACAGGGTGAGTGGACTTATATTATGCTTATATTATGTAACCAACGTACTTATATTAACCTAAAACACATTCCTGTCATAAATTTAACCAAGAAGTTTGTTTGGATAAAAATGTGACTCCATGTTTAAAACTGGTTACTGTTCTGATGTTCTGCCAGGAGGGCAAATCAGGCTCAATTTTAGGAGTATACTAAAGATAATGATGTCATAGCATGTTGGGAAGTTGCAAAGTTAGGCTATTTTGGCAATTTTCAAAGCGGAGATGTGACCTCTGACATCATGCTATGAATGAAAACAGGCTCTCTGTGTTCACACAAGTCTCCTCTTTACACACATGCCAACTTTATGCTGATAACATGCAGTGTAAGGCAAAAAACAACATAGTTTTTCTCATGTAGCACAGATTTGCCAGTTCCGCCTACTGTATGTGAATATTTGTGCATACTGAGGTCTCTAAACAGGCTGAATGACATAAACTGGGTATCAGTGGAAAGCTGAGACTCTGGTGGATTCAATGAGTCCAGTTCTCTTCATGTGGGATGATGATGTCATCAGTAGGAGCCAGTTCACTGCAGTGAGGACATTTCTTGAGTCCTCACTGGATAAAATAAGCTGCTGTGACCTCTAGGATAATCACAGCCTCATGAAACTTTACAACCAAAAACTAGAGACATAGAGCATTCAGAGGATGTGCAGCTTTATTATATATATGGTATATTGACAATAAGGGTGTTTCTCAGCAGTTTAAAGAACAAAAGTGCTCGTCATCCAATCGCTGAAAATACAGAAATCTCCAAAATGACCAAAGTTTTTGAACCCAAATCTCAGCATGGATTCTTCTCTGTTGTTCCAAAGGTCTTGGCATATTGATGTAATATTCTGGAGGTTATTTCTGACCATTTTTATCCATTCTCGATATTAATAAAATTGCATTATTGAGAACCAAATGTGTGTAGCAAAAGGTATCAACCCCAAAAATGCTGCAACAGCTTAGTGACACAGTTGAACCTGGACTGGACTTTAGAAAGCGTTCCCTAACATTATGTCCCTTTATTCACCATAATATGTTTCAATAAATAAATAATTCCTTCATTAAGTCATTTTAATTCGATATTTTTGACCAGACACACAGTGCTGAGCTTCTTCTCAGATAAATCAGGTTCACAGCTTTCAGATGATGTCACCACTTCTATGAGGCATTTATTGTTGACCTGCTATCTCCCCCTAAACATCTACTGCCCACAACCACCAAGAATAATAAGAGGTTAAAACTAACCCTGTGGATCAGAAAGTTCAATGCATCAGTCGTTTGCAGAAATGCACAATGCCAAGATTTTATTACTGCATTGTATTGTGTTACTATATAATCAGTATTGTGTTACAATACAATGGATTTTAAATACGTCATGACGGGATGGCAAATGCATCCTATTTCCTGAATGTGAACAACATGACTAACTGTTTTTAACTGTAATTTTTATTTTTAGACACTGTGTCATAAATTCTGGTAAGAGTTATGTTTGGGTTTCGTGTGTAGATCTGGCGAAGGTGGAAATTTGTCATTTTGAAACTGATCCTTAAAGCCACGATACTTTCACATTACTAGTCCGTGGTTGTGATTCAAATTCAAAGAGAAAACGTAATATTCCCTTTTTCTTTGATGGCACGACAGGACTGGCAGCCAGTTGTGGTTCCGGCTGGTGGTACAGACAACACAGTCCAGAGAGCAGAAGAAGCAGAGCCAGTACTCTAAAACATGTTTTGCAGAAGAGGCCTGCAGTTTGAATTGCCCTGAAGTAAACACACCTGCTGCAAACATCCCCAATATTACCAGCAACGGCATCATATGGAACAAGGTATCTTTTTCTTTGATGGCATGACAGGAATGGCAGCCAGTTGTGGTTCCGGCTGGTAGTACAGACAACACAGTCCAGAGAGTTTGAAAAGAAGAGTGTTCCCTCAACAATGTTGCCCATTATGTTGCCTAGTGTAAACATATCTGCTGCAAACAACCCAAATATTTCCATATGGCACAAGATATGTAAATGTTTGTTTTAACAACACAACTCTGGGGAGTTCCCTCAGCCAAAGTCTGCAGAAGTGCGATCTTACGGAAAGTGTGTAGGAAGCGCTCCAAATAAAGTGAAAGAGTCCTGAACACTCCTCAGTGTGCTGAGATTCAACCTTGACTTTTTACTACATTGAGCTGCCAGCTTTTATTACTTTTCAGGGCAAGATTTAACATAACAAACATAATACATTTAAAATGATTTCACACTTTTAAAAATTAAACCACATAGCAGTATATTAAGTAATTTAAAATAGCCATGAAAACATTAAAATGCTGCTTAAATAAATACATTAATACCAATTATACAATGCCATATTTTTATTATAACAATCTGAGTGGGCCCATTAAATGCAGCTCTATTGTCCATCTTGCAGGAGGGCGAGTTGTCGAAGGGCTACTTCCCGTGTGTGGAGGAGAATAATGGTGGTGTCTACACCTGTACCAGATTATACCTGTATTATGGTCAGATCTATAACAAGACCTTTACAGTTCGGCTTATTGTTGAACCAAAAGGTGAGAAAAGATCACTTAAAAAATGCTAAAAACATGCTCATCTTCATATGTTAAAGGAAAAAAAAGTTTTTATTCTTCACTTCACAGAAAATCTTATGATACCAGCGATCACTTCACCAACCGACGGTGATGTAGTTTATGTAGAATTGGGTGAGTCATTGTGGACAAACATACTTGGATATACTTGATTGATATACTGGATTTAACATGTTAAAATATTCTGTAAACTGTATTCTGTAAAGAAAAAGATAACTCATGTAGATTTGGGTGAGTTTCAACCTACTGGCGTGAATACAAACATATAATCAATAACTATTTTTGTAAATTATTTCTTTTAAATCCTGTTTTCTAGGCTCACCAAAGGTGATTCACTGTAAAGCTGTTTTGTATTCAGAACTTGATGGCATTTTCTGGTCCAGCGAGAAATCGTTCATTGAAAAGAACAGCAGCTTTCCTGTTTTCTACAATTCCTCGCGGTAAACACGCCACGCAGCTGGACCGCCCGCTCAGCAAGTTTGGGAATACTAAACACGAAACAAACACATCAAATAGTCTTTCCTTTGCTCCACAGGGACACCAAGGGTGAAGAAACAAAGATGATAGCATCTCTCGTCTTCAAAAGTGTTTCAAAAGAGGATACGTCAAAAAATTACACCTGCCGACTGGAATCTGAGTCTAGGTCAAGCAAGGTCACCATCACTTTGGTCGAAAAACGTATGTAAGATGAGATCTAATACAGGAGCATCTCAATGAATTAGAATATTATAGAAATGTTCATTTATGTCAGTAATTCAATTCTTAAAGTGGAAATAACACATTATATAGATCTATTACACACAGAATGAAACATTTCATGTCTTAATTTATTTAATTTCTTCTAATTATAATGATTATGGCTTACATTTAATGAAGACCTAAAATTCAGTGTCTCCAAAAAAATGTAATATTACAAAATACCAATTTTAAAAAGTCTGTTTAATATGTAAATGTTGGCCTCTGAAGAGTATGTCATCTATCTGACTCAGTACTTGGTTGGGGCTGTTTGCCTTGAACTACTGGAAATGGACTTTTCCATCATATTCTGATTTATTGAGATTTATGTGTTAAAACTTACCAGCCTTAAATCTGAAACCTGTTGAATCAACCTGCCTCGTTGTGCGCTACAAGTTATTTTTATTATCGCTTAATCGGTTTGTAATTGTAATTATATCTGTTTAGTCAAAAAAAATCAGAAAAGCCTAAACATATTTGTCAGTTGAAGATATTTAAATGTTTTTCTGTTTAACACCTGTATAAGGTGAGGGCTCTACAGGTGCTTCCATCAGATATGATCCTATGTTATGTATATGCGTTGTATGTATTGTAATTATTCGTGCTGGACTACTGTCTGTAAAGTAGACTTTTTTTATCGTATGAATATATTTGAGCCAGTTGTCATTCACTCATACGGTCATCTTTGAGTTACTACCATTAATGAGATCAATGACTACTTTAACACATTTATGTCCCTCCAGCTGGCGTTTCTTACGTCCCCCTGGCTCTCGGCGTGGTGTGTGTCATGGTGGTGATGGTTTCCACACTCGTTCTCTATGTGAGCTTTAAAATCACCATCACTCTTTTCCTGAGAGACACTCTCGGCTGCCATAGCAGGACTTCAGGTGGGAGTTCTGTTCTTTTTGGTTAATTTCAACTAACTTATGTTGAGGATTTTGGCTTTCCTTGGACTTCAATATAATGAGACATAATGGCAGCAGTGACAAAGCTGTTGTTTGTTGTTGTTTGTTGTTTGTTTGTTGTTGTTTGCGTAGATGGTAAAAGCTACGATGCCTTCTTGATGTATTACGAGAGCGACGCAGACGCAGGACTACATGAAGAAGACAGAAAATACCTGGAGAGAGTTTTGGAAGAGCGCTTTGGTTACAGCCTCTGTCTCTATGAACGTGACGTCTTACCGGGCCAAGGTGAGTATTTAAGATGTACTCTGAAGGACCTCTAGCAGAAAAACATCATGAAATAAAGTGTCAACTGAACTGTGGTTGGTTGCAGCTGAAGCGGAGGCAGTGCTGGAGTGCATAGAGCAGAGTCGCACCGTGGTTTTGGTTCCCACCTCTCCAGATCCTGGTCCAGGGTCTGGCCTGCTGATTGCCCTCCATGAAGCCCTTGTTGAGAGGCAGACTCGCTTGGTTTTCATCAACACTGACACAACAGAAGAGTTGAAATGTGGTTTGTTACCGGAGACCTTACAGTTCCTTAGTGAGACTGGAGACTGTGTCACCTGGAAGGGCCAAAGCTCCATGCAGCCCTCGTCCTCCTTCTGGAAACAGCTCCGTTATTACCTAGCGGCTCCACAGTATTCAGCCAAAGCAAGACTTCTCCCTCAGACAGTCTAGGACGCTTTGTCTTGCTAACATGTCTGACCAAGTCACAACAAATGGCTTATATTATATCTGTTTTAGGTGTATGACTAAATAAATATATACGACAAATGCAGTCGAACACAAGACATTAACTGACCCGCTGAAGATGGTTATACTTTATTTTTACCATTTAAGTTAGCATTTCTATGTAACATCTTTTATTATTAGACTGCCCTCTTTTTTTACTTTGTAGTATACTGCTGACACAAGCAACATTTCCTGTCAGCTGCAAAGATGCATACTGTAATTATTAAGGAAAAATGCTTTTTGTCATCAACCTTACAGTGTGTACTCTGACACATGAACAATTCTCATTACAGTTGAGTTGTTGCTTTTTCTAGCGTCTCCTATACTAAATTATTTATCTTTTATTTTAAAGATTTATAAGGAAGTGTACCACGGGAATTACTGAAATACATTTGTTTTAATATCTGTGCTGTCACTGCATGTACTGTTCCATAAAATGTGAAATCTTGTGAGATTTTTTAGTGTCTTAAAACGCTCGTGATTGGCTCATACTTGTTACGTCTTTATTCCTAATGACCAGCAGGGCACGAATCCACTTCCTCTGTATTTAGTATTACATTATTAAATGTCAAATACCGTTTTCATGTTAATTTGTATTTCAGTTGTGAATAATTTGATTTTGTTAAGTTTGCTTTTTTTTTATCAATGTAATTAAATAAAATGTTACTTTCATGAATGGAAAACTGGGGTAAAGTGAATATATTGTATTGCATTTCAGTGAAAAATATGATGTAAATATAATCCACTGTACAGCAGAGTAAAACTTTGAATAAATTGAATGTCTCTCCATTTCTCATCCAAGTATATGAAACTAAAAACTGGATTATTGCATTTGCATTTTTACATTGATAAAGTTATAATGCTATTGTGGAATTACATTTTAGTTTTCAAGTTAACATAATTTTAAAAAGTCTCCAATGGGGAACAAAGTAAACATATTTAGTATTTGTCAGCATTAATATAGAGATATTATATAAATACAATATACATATACAAGAATCAGTGTAACGTATCAACATAATATTGTACGATATGATATATTATAACTTAGAGTGGGGTATGAGATGTAGTACAAAGTGAAATATAGTATTATAGTAAAACAACAGCAGTCGTCAATATTCAAAACAGTCTGAACAAGCATTTTAGTAAATAGAGCTTAATAAAAATATTATTTTGTTAGAGGCAAAAGAAAACAGCAGGAGAGCAATAAAGGAGTCACCAGAGTTGAGATCTGGGCCAGTTTGTGTGCTGGGAATAGAAACCAGGTCACTCTCTAAATATCAACCCTAGTTTAGCCTTCCTTATTAAATACCTATATTACTATATATTACTTTTTGTCTCTAGTTTGGTGCATTGTATTTGTTATGCTTAAGTGTTTTTTTTATGATTTTAATGTTTTTCTGTACACAACACTACAAAAAAGTGACAAAACATTTCTAAGAAGTCACAACTTCTTTGCAAACTAGTTTGCAGGAAGTGGCTGACAACGCAGCCTTATTAGTGCAACTTCCTGTGAAAATGTAGTACATGAAGCTCTGCCGCCCAAGATGAGCAACGGCAATAACACAATACCAAGAACTCCACATGTGGTTGGACGTGAGAACACCTCAGGAGTGAAAAAATATAGAGAAATACAGAATATAGAGAAGACTGACTGAAACCAACAAGTGGTGTTAGAGATCGGGAGATACAGGATGCTAACAGGATTTATTCTAGGGTTTTTCATCTTTCCCATTCACGGATTCTTGGAGGGATGCTGTTTGGGAGACATTAAAAGGAAAAGACCTGGTATTACATTTAAACATAAATTGTATTTTAATAATACACCTGTGTTTTATAATGTTGTTATGTTACGTTATAATGATGCATGCATGTCATAATTGATGCTGTCACAATCTTTTACTTTTTGTCTGACTGCTATAAAAATGAAACAGAATCGTGTTTTTCTCTAGATCTTGGTAGGAAAACTCCACGCCGCTACAGAGCTGTGGAGGGGGAAATCTTTCTGGTGACGTGCTTCGATGCGGAGGTGAAGTGCTTCAGGACCGGAGAAGGAAATGAAAGCACATCCTTAGAATGTGGGAAGGAGTTCCTGGCTGAGGCAAAACACTCCGGAAATTACACATGCAGGTAAATAATAATGTTGGTTTCCCCAGTTGTGTTTTTCTTATGTTTATGTCCCCTAAAACGTCTGACATTGACTTGTGTCTGTGCTAAGTGTGACACAAGAGTGGGTTTTTTTACATTCCTCTACTCAGTGGTTGAATGTAACTAAGTACATTTACTCAAGTACTGTACTTAAGTACACTGTTGAGGTACTTGTACTTTACTTGAGTTTATTTAGCCTTATACTTCTACTCCAATACATTTAGCTGACAGCTTTAGTTACTTTTAGGTTCAGATTTAACATGAAAAACATGATCAATTTAAAGTGATAACACATTTTTATAAATTAAACCTCATGGCAGTATATTAAGTCATGAAAATGAGCTCTGTCTTTATAAAATTAAAACACTGCTTACATAAATGCATCAATAATAATAATCCAATAATATATTAAGATTATATATAGCAATCTGAGTGGGGCCATTCTGCATACTGCATAACAAGTACTTGCTGCTGATGCTGATTCTTTTGTACTTTTACTTCAGTAAGTTTTGAATGCAGGACTTTTACTTGTAGTGGAGTATTTTCACAGTGTGGTATTAATACTTTTACTTAAGTAATGGATCTGAATACTTTTCCCACCACTGCCTCTACTGAGGGGAGGGATGTCTATGTACTCCCCTAAAATCTGAGATCGGGCTAGTGAGATTAGGTATGTCACAACTTCGAAAGCCAATCTCCGTGAAATGCACAAAAGCAGAAAATAAACCTGAAACCGTCAGTGCAGAGTGGACAGTATAAGTTTTATCATAGCAGCAAGAAACGTCATGCTACTTCCTGCATCAACTCTGATTCTTCTTTATGTTCTAGAACAAATTGCAAACATTGCTTAGAGATATTCTCTTTTTCTAAATGATTGCAGATAAAATAAACTACAAAGTGCAGTAATTACAGCCAGCTTCTCATCTTTAGTCACCACTCTGTCTCTTTAAGGCTTTTGAAAACTGCATGGTAGTATCATAGAGTGGGCATAAAGGAGACTCAAGCACAGTTCAGATACCTTGAGGTTAGAGCTCAAGGGGCCCCTTTGAAAAAATGCATGTTTTCCCTCTCTAAAAATTAGCCTAGCACATTATGTCATCCCCTTCCTGACAAGATCACAATATAACTACCAATGGATTCCTCATATCTTCTAGTTTCATTTTTTTTATTTTTTTTATTTATTTAATTGTGTTGTCATTGTCTCTGTGTGTAATTGCTGCTGCTACACTGTAATTTCCCAGCTTGGGATAAATAAAGTATATCTATCTATCTATCTATGAAACCAGTGTCCACTGAAAGAAAAAAAGTCAGCAAAAAAGTTCTGTTAAGGAGTTAAAGTCCTTATTTAGAATATTTAAAACCCTTTTTGGTATACTAAATAGAAACATTCATTTTGTTTCTGTATGTGTATAGACCACTTGTTTGGACTTGTGTCTAGTGTTGAGGTCTTTGCTGTCCAGTGGCAGCAAGTTGTTCTTCCATCTACAGGTGGTGCAGAGAACCAGTGTGGGCTGCTTCCAGACTCACAGGAACAATGTAAATCTGCCTGTGACTCAAGGTGGCAAGATCCCATGCCCAGGTCTCCGCTGTGGCACCAACACAGACGTCACCTGGTACACGGTAAAGAACACACATTAGGGCTGTTTCCACCACCGGGTAATAGCCGGACAATACCCGGAATGAGGCGGGTCTCACTCGCCGAAACGCCCCTAATGTGAATACGAGCAGTCCAGAGCCGGCTTTTGTCTGGACTCTTTTAGTCCCTGTAGAAGAGCAGGGTCTTTTTTCTCCCCTGAAACAGCCTGGTTACTGATTGGATAGAAGGCTAAGCAGGATGTGACGTAGTACTCGACACCACAACAACACACGCAATTTGTAAAAGCCGGCAAAGCAGTGTTCCCAAGTTAGCGACTTTGTTGCTAAATTTAGCGACTTTCAGACCCCCTTAGAGACTATTTTTCAAGAAAGCGACTGGAGACAAATCCAGAGACTCCTAGCAGCAGTTAGCTACAGTTAGCGGCAGTTAGCTACAGTTAGCTACAGTTAGCTATAGTTAGCTCTGTAGCAGTACAGTGTGTATGTGCTAACAGGCTAACAGTTAGCTCTGTAGCAGTACAGTGTGTATGTGCTAACAGGCTAACAGTTAGCTCTGTAGCAGTACAGTGTGTATGTGCTAACAGGCTAACAGTTAGCTCTGTAGCAGTACAGTGTGTATGTGCTAACAGGCTAACAGTTAGCTCTGTAGCAGTACAGTGTGTATGTGCTAACAAGCTAACAGTTAGCTCTGTAGCAGTACAGTGTGTATGTGCTAACAGGCTAACAGTTAGCTCTGTAGCAGTACAGTGTGTATGTGCTAACAGGCTAACAGTTAGCTCTGTAGCAGTACAGTGTGTATGTGCTAACAGGCTAACAGTTAGCTCTGTAGCAGTACAGTGTGTATGTGCTAACAGGCTAACAGTTAGCTCTGTAGCAGTACAGTGTGTATGTGCTAACAGGCTAACAGTTAGCTCTGTAGCAGTACAGTGTGTATGTGCTAACAGGCTAACAGTTAGCTCTGTAGCAGTACAGTGTGTATGTGCTAACAGGCTAACAGTTAGCTCTGTAGCAGTACAGTGTGTATGTGCTAACAGGCTAACAGTTAGCTCTGTAGCAGTACAGTGTGTATGTGCTAACAGGCTAACAGTTAGCTCTGTAGCAGTACAGTGTGTATGTGCTAACAGGCTAACAGTTAGCTCTGTAGCAGTACAGTGTGTATGTGCTAACAGGCTAACAGTTAGCTCTGTAGCAGTACAGTGTGTATGTGATGCTGCTGCAGGAGGTGTTAGCTTAGCGATCTCTGTTTGTTTACAGCAGCGGTCTGCAACCTTTACTAACAAAAGAGCCATTGTTGGCCAAAAAAAGAGAAAAAATGTCGAAATGGAGCCAAACCTTATTTTGAGCCTTACAATAAAGATAAGACAACCTACTCAGTCTAAATTAGCCTATCAACATTACTTATAGGCCATAATGAGCATTTATTAATATGATTTTGTAAGAAATATCTCAGAAGATTTGGAATCAAATGCTCGCCTACCTAGAAAAACTCAAAACAAGACTTGAAATTGACAAAATTCAAAACAAAACAAACAAGTCTACGGCCGCGCCGTAGACTTGTTTGTTTTGTAAGCTATAATGCACATTTTAGTTGACTTTTTAATGCCATATATTAGCTGCACATTTATGTATTTATTTCGTATAATTATTTTGTCACAGCCACAGGGAGCCACTGCAGACGGTCTGGTTTACAACAAGCACCGGACACTCTGTGCACAGTTAGCGATGTCTTTAATTCACAATCACTATGTTTATGATCAGTGGAGAGACTGTGCATAATTAGCCATGCTGCTTTCAGCTGCTGACGTTGTGTTAGCGTTGTGTTAGCTCTGGGGGCTAACTGGTAGTGGAAACAGAGTGAGTGGACGTTAGAGAGGGCGTGGCCTGAGACTTTCCCAGTGGCCACTTCCCCCTAGTCGAAACACGGCTATTGACAGAATTATGCATCTCACAATTGAAACCAATAAATCACAGCAAAAACTCACAACAAGTGTGTTTTCTTACAGCGAGATCAGCATGTGGATGAGCAGCATCAAAGCTCCTGTCAGGAGAACGGGCATTTACAGCTCTGCGAAGTCCGAACAGAACATACTGGAATATATTTCTGTGATAAACAAATAAGTGAGCAAGGAGTCAGATGGACCTTCAGGACGGCTGTTGAAGTCACAGCTATAAGTAAGTGCTCTGTGTGTGTGTTTCTTTTTTTACCTTCTGTGGACCATTTCCTATATGAACACTGAGTAGATGAGGACCAGTAGTCCTCATGGAGACCAAAATCATAGATCCAGTTATTTCTAACACTGTGTCAACCAATCAGCGACCAGGAATATCTGAACTAAAGAAACAAACTATTTTTTCACGGTGGCCCTGAGAGCTCTCAGTGCTGCAACTTAAGAATACACATGCAGATACACAAAACACGAGCAAACTGAGAAAAAAACATCTTCATCAATTTGACGACACGAGCACAACATTTAGAAAATATGATACAAACCATCATTTAAATGTTGTCATTTCAAACCTTTAAGAAAAAAGACTTTTTCATCAGTTGAAACTATTTTTTTCCAGGTCTGCAAGAGCTTCATAAAGCTACACCAAAGACCAAAGCCTCTGTAAAGAAATTCACTGCATTGCGTACCTGAAACGTGTTTGAACACTCACGCCTTAAATTGGGTCATATCTGGCTGCAAACCACGAAACCACAGGACTTCCTCTCCACAGCCATTAAAGTTAAAGATCTTAACGTACATAATACCTTCAAATAGACGGCTCCAAACGGCAGTCTCCAAATAAAACAGAATGCTATCATTAACTAATCCTTTTGACATATATTTGATTGAAAATGGTACAAAGACAATATTTTTTATTGCTTTTTTGAAATCTGGGTTTTCATTTAATAACGAGAGGGCTACTGTACTGCTGTTAAAGAGAACTTTCCCTATAACAAAACACATCAAAGTGCATCAGGCTGTTCTCATGAACGGTTGGGAGTTATTTCTATGCAAAGTAAAGCAACGAATCTCAGAACTGTTCCACCGAGTGTCCACTCAGGTAGCGTACAGATCAGATCGGTGGATGGCACAAACCCAGGGCCAAGCTTAGAAAACCAATCATTATCATTGTTCATCTTTATTTTTATTATTATTTTAAACACTCTTGCCTCCTTCAACACACACACACACACACACACCCTGGCCACTCTTTTGCCACATCTGTACAGTTTAACACAGTTTAATACAATAAATCTGCCACAAATTCTACATTTGGGAATTTTATGACATGCAGTTTTTGTTGACGCTTTAATGGAGATGTAAGTTTAACCATTTGTGTATTATTGAAGTTGTCGCAAGGGTATAGGTTTTGTTTCAATATTCGGGAGATGCAAAGTAAGCAGGGGTCTGGGGGTCTTTTGTGCATCAAACACTTCATGTCCTGCAGTCTGGTAATTTTTTATGCAGTAATTTGTGCCTTTTTTACATCAATTTATTGTGGAAATGTCATGAAATCTGCATCAACTGTGCTGTTAATTTTTTACATAAAGTTCTATAACAAATTTCAGCCATTGCTTAGGAATCTACGGAGCCCTCAAAGTGACATGAGTAAAAAGAAAATCTTGACTTTGAAACTGGAGATCTAGAGTTTCACTCCCCGCTTTATTCGCTTGTCAAAATATTAGTGGAGTTAAGGTTTAATTGCCTTTATAGGCTATAACGTTAGCTGTCACGTTGACTTCGCTTCACTTCATTTCTACTTAGCTTGCTATTTCTATTTATTTTACATTTCCTGCATCTAGGTGCATCATATACACATTAGGTAGGTTTACGCTGCCTGCAGACACCATGATCATGGTCACCCACCCAACGTGAATATTAAGTAGCCATGTGGAACCATCAACGTGAATATTAAGTAGCCATGTGGAACCATCAATGTGAATATTAAGTAGCCATGTGGAACCATCAATGTGAATATTAAGTAGCCATGTGGAACCATCAATGTGAATATTAAGTAGCCATGTGGAACCATCAATGTGAATATTAAGTAGCCATGTGGAACCATCAATGTGAATATTAAGTAGCCATGTGGAACCATCAATGTGAATATTAAGTAGCCATGTGGAACCATCAATGTGAATATTAAGTAGCCATGTGGAACCATCGATGTGAATATTAAGTAGCCATGTGGAACCATCGATGTGAATATTAAGTAGCCATGTGGAACCATCAATGTGAATATTAAGGAGCCATGTGGAACCATCGATGTGAATATTAAGTGGCCATGTGGAACCATCGATGTGAATATTAAGTAGCCATGTGGAACCATCGACGTGAATATTAAGTAGCCATGTGGAACCATCAATGTGAATATTAAGGAGCCATGTGGAACCATCAATGTGAATATTAAGTAGCCATGTGGAACCATCGATGTGAATATTAAGTAGCCATGTGGAACCATCTACGTGAATATTAAGTAGCCATGTGGAACCATCAATGTGAATATTAAGGAGCCATGTGGAACCATCGACGTGAATATTAAGTAGCCATGTGGAACCATCGACGTGAATATTAAGTAGCCATGTGGAACCATCGACGTGAATATTAAGTAGCCATGTGGAACCATCGATGTGAATATTAAGTAGCCATGTGGAACCATCAATATGATTCCATCAGACCTAATATCTACACTGTTTAACCCACGTCGGCACCTATACACAGTCCCATTATGTTTTACAGACATTTGTAGTTAACTAATAAGGTAAAACATTTTGTTTATGCTGCATTTTGCTGAACTTTCATTTCCCTTTGTATCATGTGTCATGCACTTTCCTCAAAGCAGCCTAAGTCAAGATTTTAAGTTTTAAGAATCCATAGAAATTAAGAAAATAAATAAAAGATTCAGACATATTCTAATACAGATCTGTGTGACTTTATTTCCATGTCCCCAGTAAGAGACCCTCCCAGAATTAGCCCTTATGATGACAACACAGCAGAGGTGGAGCTTGGTAAGAGTGCCCAGATTTAGTAATTCATTTAGAAGGTTTAGATGGTAGGAGGCCCCGGGGAAGACCCAGAACACGGTGGAGGGATTATATCTCTCGCCTGGCCTGGGAACGCCTCGGGGTCCAGGAGGAGCTGGACGTTGTGGCTGGGGAGAGGGGCGCCTGGAATGCGCTGCTTAGCCTGCTGCCCCCGCGACCCGGCCCCGGATAAGCGGACGAGAATGGATGGATGGATGGAGGTTTAGATGATTTTTAGTCAAATGTCAACGCTGTTACCAAACATCCTGAGAATTATATTATTATTGTATTATAATTGACATGTTTTTGTCCTCGTCTAGGTCGGCCTAACACTCTGCTGTGTAAAGTAGTATTTCATAATGAGGTTTCCAAGTCGAGGTTTGCAGTGCAGTGGTTCATAAATGATGGTGACAAAATGGAGAAAATTATCACCAAGGTGGAAAGGTGAGTCACCACAGTCCCTAATGCTTCGCTAAAAGGCTTTCAACATGTAACACCAG
>NC_081518.1:45510013-45530013 GCF_030273125.1 Centropristis striata | reverse complement strand
ACTGGCTGCTTGGTCTTTAGGCTTTGCTACAGAACTCCAGCATCAAAGTGCTGCTGATCTGGACGAGCAGAGCAGCGAGCCTCTCCCAGCTGGACCCGCCGCTGCCCACGCTGGTCCTCCGGGCCCTGAAGGTGCTCCCCACGGTGTTCTGGCCCTCGGGCCGGCCCGCCACCGCCACCACACACTTCTGGAGGTCTTTGAAGAAAGCCGTGCCCAAACACAAGGTGAAGCTGGTTTCTGTCATGCAGGAACAATAATTAAAATGTGTTGCCAAAAATGCTTTTTTCTTAATGATTTACAGCATAGTTATTTATTTATTTATTAATGCGGCTTGTATTGTATTCAGCACAATGGAACTGCAACTGTTTGTGTGCAAGTACAAGGCATGACTGTGTCATAGTGATGTCCAAGATGCCAAATCATTAAGCCTTTTTTTATTTATTTAATGTGTATTTTTTTAAATGTAGGGGAAAAGTGAGTCACCCTTTGTGCCATGTTTGGGGTCCAGTGGTGGTGTGTCTTATTAGCTTTAATTTTTGTATTAATATTTTTTATATTATTTTTTTATCATCTGTAAAAATAGTAAAAAGATAAGTTAAGTTTTAATTTAATTACCTATCGACTCTAAAAGCATTAAAAAGAAAATACACAATAAACAGATGGATGCTATTACCTTTAATGTGGCTGCTTGTCAGAAAGGTTCAGAACAGAAAACTTCTGCTGTGTAGTTCATTGTGTACTCAGAAATAAACATTTGACACAATACACATCATCCAAAACTTTTATTTGACTGATTTTTAATGTATTCAAGAGGTCATAATGGTGGATATTATTGTGATTCATTGGGAGAAGCACAACAGTCAGTTAACCCATGGAGAAATTCTGAGTTTCTATTTTTAAACAGGGGGGTTTCCAAAAAAGTGTCAGGCACAGGAAAAGTCATTGGGGTACCACATTTATCTGGACTGGGGTAATATTTCCGAACTGAGCTTTCTGATGTTAAAGTGGTGATGGATATGAGTTTTTTAAGAGTGCTTAATCATTTCTGAACTGCGTTTTAACGCCCAGGAAGTCCCTGGTGACTGGATGACTATCACCTATAACCACTAGCAGTCCTTCCATTGTCAAGAGAAAATAAAAGGTGGCAGCTACTTTTTTTCTTTGCCAAATTCAGTGAAGCAGACAAATAAAGTATTGAGTGAGAGAAAACAGAAACACGGGCACAAAGCTCAAACATAAAACAAACTGAGGTGGCACAGCTGGTGAAAACAAAGGGTCAATCCATCTGTAAGCCTATGAACACTGGAGAACCATAACATAACACACTCCCATTTATGGATTTAAAAATAAAACATTATCACACTTCTATGTACATTTTTACACATATGTTTGACAAGCGACACTAAGAGCTTGCTCAGGACCGCACCCAGCCGCTCCAGATAAGAACAGGCATGATGAACTATAAGATGCTAGCTTTCAGCTAGCATGATCTAACAGTTAGCTAGCAGCTAACTGTAGCCAATGTTACACAGTTTAAAGAATATTCTGGCCAATTTGTTTGTCTCATATCTCTATCCCCCCACTCTGCATCTGGTATGTCTCGTCTCAGTTAGCATCAGCCCGTAGTGGTTAAAAATGTAAACTTGGTCACAGAGTATCATAGAAAGATTAAAGGATTCTTCAGATCTTATCCACAGAGTTGTCAAAGCCGAGGCTGCAGCGAGGAATCATTTGAGCCTTCATTAGATATCTCTGACACGGTTTAAACGATACAAAATCCATTAGTGACAAAACTGGGTGGTCATTTACTTTAATTTGTCCGCTTGGGCTTTAATCTTCCTTTCCCAAAGTTTTTGATGATCAGAGAAACCCTGCTTGCCCTTGTTGAAGGAATTGGGTCCCGCAGATGTAGGCGTCTCCCTGAAAGGATAGTAGATTAGTTACTTCACAACTTTTTATTAAATTTAGCATTTCATTTTAATAGATTCAAAGTGTTTCTCCTAGGTCGACAGTGCTGGCATGGCAGATTGGCTCATTCTAATTTAAGACTTTACATTTTCTGTAAATATTTAATACTACGAGTTACATTTATAACCATTTCTCTCGTGATCCACATGAATCACTCTTCACATCTGCGATGGCTCGATGGCTTCTAATCTAGATTAGATTCAACGCACAGCAAATAAGTAATATCCTATAGTTAAGTTACCGTAGTTCATATATCATTACCTCCAAAAACAGCATCACAATTCTGTCTCAACTGTTTGATTGGCAGATTTGGGAAATATGGTGTGAATCGCCTGTTCAACTGAATCTAAAAGTTTAGATAACAGACACTCATGTGTCCTGCTGTTCTTACAGACGTGTGAACTAACCACAGACACTTTGTCTCATTCATGAACTCATCGTGATGTTCTGCTGATGTTTATATATTGATATTTTTGGCCTGTGGGGAGTTCCTATATAGGGTCAACAGTGGAAGCTAAAAGCCTTTGAGGTAACAATTATAAAACACATCAAGTGCTTAAATACCTGCCAATGTTCTTCATCCTCATCTTTGCTTCTGGGGGCATCTCCTCAGGTTCACTCTGCACGGCGAGGGAAAGTTAAAGTTAGCTTCTGCACATCTGTTGTTTATGTGTATAAACGTCCCAATCCCAACTAGAGACTCGATATCGGTCAGATCAAGGCAGCTTTAATGAATGCGCATAAGCTTTTGGGCTATATCGAGTCTGATCCTTTGTTTTCAGCTGTTTTTACTGCTGCGTTTTAAAACTTTCACACAGAATAAAACAAGTGCAGCTTTCATCAGCTCTCCCCCACTCCTGAGGTCCATCTGCTTCTACAGAACCACCACAGTCCAAACATGACAGCAAGACACAGTATAAGACTAGTTTTCCATGCTATTTACCAAATGTATGTGCTTTATTTCAGCTTAGAGTGAGTCTTGTGTATTGCTGCCATCTATGGGCGCGGTAGAGCCTCTGCTTGGAGGACCGGCAGACCAATAACCAATAGGAATAATTTATTAATGTAATCCGTGCAAAAAAGATGACAAACTCAACTTTAAGCAGTTAATTCCAGTTAGTGAGGCAATGGCTGCAGTGAAGCAACAAACACTGGAAGATGCTTTTAAAAAGGAGCAAGAAATTTGCACAGCAAGAATGCCATAAAGATAACAAGAGGTGATTTCATATTCTCTTATCTTGTACATTTTTTTTTTAAAGATTAGAAAAAGCTTGGATACAGGCAATTTATTCTTAATACAATACAGAGCTTTTCAATTGTCAAGCATATACATGGGATTTATTTTGATAGTTTAATGTAAGCCCCAAAGCTTTGATCAGGACTCGTTCACGGGACATCCATATTTATCTAATTTTTCAACCATAACATAATTGTGTGCACTTACATCATCATCTTCGTTAAAAACTGATGCCAGCCCTGGCTTCTTTGGAGGAACTGATGGTGCAGGCTCTTTGGGTTTCTAGAACAGAGACAATACAAGAGTTAGGGAACCAAAAAGGCATCACATTCCTTCACTCTCTTAATAAAATGCGAAAGAAAAGCTGATTCAATTTATCAGATTTGAGGAGTTTCAGCTTCTCTCGCATAGATGATTAATTGATTAATTATACCAATTTTTCACACTCACTGTTACTCCAAGTTTGATGGATATGGGGTTGGACTTCTTCCCCATCGGACTGCTCATGCTAAAGCCAATCTTGGAGACTTTGCGGGGCGCCGGTGGGAACTCTGAGGACTCGTGGTCGTCTTCAGGCGTGAGGTGCTGGGACGAGCGTTTGACTGCGGTCCCTTCTCCCCCATCAGTGCTACAAGAGACAGGCTTAGTTTTCACTCTGTCCCCCTCCTCCTGCGGCCCTGCTTGAGGCAAGACAACTCAGCAAGGTGAACAACTGTTTCCTGGGAACTGGAGGAAATTAAGAAGCTATCACCTTTACTTGTGTGTTTACTGTTATGTTTCTAGCCATTAACTAACCAAAGTTAACCTAGGTTCCTACCATTGTAGTACAATTTAACTTGCTGTCCTAGAAGTCCACCTGGGGACTGTATGCAGAAACTACGTACAGCATCACTATGGAATGTCCTTTTTTCCCTATTTTCTTTTTTATTATGCATGTCATAATAACTGTGTTATTCTCGACAAAAAAAAAACACTTTAGAGTTATTCCCACTTCCAGCTATGATTGTTGAGGTGCTTAGATGACTTCTATATTGCAGTGAAAGACAAGGCCACAGTGAGTAAAATGTAAAAATAGCACACAGAAAAATCTGCACACTAGCTAACCCAGGTTAGCATGCTAACAAGAGACTTCGCTGCTGCAGGTAAATCTTTAGTTTATTGCCCGACCAATGTTAGCAGCAGCTTTAGCCAGTTAGCCTGTTTTCATAGCTAACAGGAGACGTTAACACATGTAGACTGTTACTCCGCAGTATACTTATACTATATATATATATATATACTATATACTATACAGTATGTATAGTTACTGTTACAGCAGCTTTAGTTAGTCAAGATACGCAGCTAGCATCAGTTAGCTTATTAGAGTTTAAGAAGGTTTCCTCTGTCCGAGATTAGCTGGCTGCAGATTTAATGGTTAGGTAGCAAGTCGAGCTAACAACTACTAAATCCTGTTTATTTCTCAACCACATTTTAAGATGTTTAAACAGTACAAATATCACCTCCAGCGGCAGGGGAACCTCTGCTGTTATGCTCGTGATCCGCCATCATTTCTGATGTAATGCCGGCTCCCGCCGCTAGGCTCCTTCAGGCGCTGTGAGCCAAACACAGACTGTAGAGACACATTTTATAAGAGTAGAAGAAGAAGTATCTCCTTCAGGCGCTGTGTGCCAAACACAGACTGGATAGACACATTTTATAAGAATAGAAGAAGAAGTATCTCCTTCAGGCGCTGTGAGCCAAACACAGACTGTAGAGACACATTTTATAAGAGTAGAAGAAGAAGTATCTCCTTCAGGCGCTGTGTGCCAAACACAGACTGGATAGACACATTTTATAAGAGTAGAAGAAGAAGTATCTCCTTCAGGCGCTGTGTGCCAAACACAGACTGGATAGACACATTTTATAAGAATAGAAGAAGAAGTATCTCCTTCAGGCGCTGTGAGCCAAACACAGACTGGATCATAGACATATATACATAGACTCCGCATTGAGCCGGTTGGTCCGTTGCTGCAATACGTCAGCGCGGCTGCCATATTGGATGTGGCAGATCTGCCTGTAAACTAATGAAAGTAAACGGACTGAACTTCATAAAGCGCCTTTCTACAAAGTGCTTTAAGTTAATGCCTCTTATTCACCCATTCACACACACACTAATATATCTGGGAAACAAATAGGCACCAAAAACAAAGTATGTAACTTTTAAAGTGATGATTATAAATGTTTACTCCTTATATTTAGGGTGACCAAGCGTCCTCTTTTGCCCGGACATATCCACTTTTTACGTCCTGTCCGGGGCTTTTTTATAAATTCACGAGAATGTCCGGTGTTCACTGTTTTTCATAGGACCAGTACACGTGCACGTAAATTGACCGGCGCTTTGCACACAACTTTGCGAGACGTAATTACCAAGAGGCTGCCTAGTGGGCGAGTCAGCGCCGCGCACACACACAGAGAGAGACAGAGGGCAGATCGAACAGCGGAGCAACATTACATATTGAAATCTAACATTTAATCTGTGTCTATAATAACCAGATCCTGAAATGTAGACGTGACATGAGGGTTTTCTGAATAAAGAGCACTAACGTTTACATTTAACTGATTTGATTAATCGTTTTTATATTCACATTGATGAACATACAGTATATCTACACAGGGGGCATTGATGAGAATACATATCTATACAGCTATACAACTGCAGTCTGTGTGTGTGTGTGTGTGTGTGCAAGTTACTATTAAGTTACTATTATTATTATTATTTTTATTTATTATTATTATTATTATTATATGTACTGTTGCTGACATTACTATTATTATTATTATTATTATTACTATATACTGTAATATACTACTATTATTATTATACCGGCCTTATTTATTATTATTACTTTTATTATATATTTATATATTATATATCATACTATATATTATATATCATACTATTTTATTTATAATTATTTTATTTTATATTTTTACTATTTATTATTACATATATTTTATATTATATACTGTACTATTATTATAATTATATACCGTCTAGTCACTATAGCATTGCTGCCATCATATCAGTATAATTATAATTACCATCATCTTGCCAACCTACCAACTGATCTGCTTTTTTAACTTCTTAAGTGTCCTTGTTCTATCCAGTGTTTTTTATATTGTTGTTTTTTATTTATGCTACCTCAGTATTTTATTTTATTCTAATGTATTTTATTGTACTTGAATACCGGACTGCTGTGACAACCGAATTTCCCTTCGGGGAGGAATAAATCTTATTAGTATTATGCGCGGGACTTCATAGTATTAGCCAAAATCAGCAAATTCTGTTCGTAAAATGACGTTATAATAGCCAGATACAATCAAAAGTATTTTTTGATTCTTACCTGTGAAAGGTAAGGCCATGGGATCGGGTTTGTACTGTAAATCTGTTGGTACATTTCCATGCAGCACATGAATGAGGCATCTTCTCGCTGTCTCCGCTTCTGCACTTTGCCACATCCAAGATGGCGGCGACGTTGACGTACGCTTCAGCACTCAATGCGGAGTCTATGTATATGGACTGGATAGACACATTTTATAAGAGTAGAAGAAGAAGTATCTTCTTCAAGCGCTGTGTGCCAAACACAGACTGTAGAGACACATTTTATAAGAGTAGAAGAAGAAGTATCTCCTTCAGGCGCTGTGTGCCAAACACAGACTGTAGAGACACATTTTATAAGAGTAGAAGAAGAAGTATCTCCTTCAGGCGCTGTGTGCCAAACACAGACTGGATAGACACATTTTATAAGAATAAAAGAAGTATTGGGGTTGTGGGCAGTGGATTTAGGCATAGACATATATATATATATATATATATATATATATATATATATATATATATATATATGTATATATATGTATATGTCTATGGATTTAGGGAGAGATAGCAGGTCAACAGCAGATGCTACATAGAAGTGTTATAAGTGTTATAAGTGTTATAAGTGTTATAAGTGTTGGACATCATGTGAACCTGAAGATGAATTTGAGATGCAGATCACTACTGTTTGTCAAGCTGTTCGGGTCATAAACTCTAGTAGGAATTAAAATGAATAAATTAACCTATTAAGTAAGTTTTGAATGCAGGACCTTTACTTATAGTGAATTAATTCTGCAGTGTGGTATTAGTAGGCTACTTTTACTTGGGGTCTGAATACTTCTTTCACCACTGTTAAATAGAAAAAGACCTTTTATCTGATTTTTTTTAATCAAAGAAACAAGATTATTTGGAGAGTTCTGATCCACTCAGAAACAGAAGGTGGCGCTAATGCTCCGTTTACTCCGATTGCCGATTTAAATTCCAACGAAGAAGAAGAATTAGACCCAGAAGCAGCAGTAGAAGAGACGAAACGACATTTAAAAAAAACAAGAAGAAGAAGAAGAAGAAGAAGAAGAAGAAGAAGAAGAAGAAGAAGAAGATGGAGAAATATGACAGTAAGTTAATTTGGTAAACAGAGAGCTAGCTGTGAGAATAAAGAGGTTATAGCATAGAGAATAAAGAGGTTATAGCATAGAGAATAAAGAGGTTATAGCATAGAGAATAAAGAGGTTATAGCATAGAGAATAAAGAGGTTATAGCATAGAGAATAAAGAGGTTATAGCATAGAGAATAAAGAGGTTATAGCATAGAGAATAAAGAGGTTATAGCATAGAGAATAAAGAGGTTATAGCATATGTTTCCCGGCAGTAGTCGGTTGCAGTTACCGCGTCAGGCTAACGTTAGAAATCGACGTTAATGTCGCATTTGGCAGTTGTAGCCATAGATATATATAAGAAAGGCTGTGTTTATATATATATCTATGGTTGTAGCCTGGAAGTTGCTAAGCTCGTTAGCCGCTGGTGGTGCTACGTTAGCTAACAGTTTGTTGACATTTGGTATCAGCTGCCTTAACATAATGCACACTGTTAAAATAATCCCCTAAATCATTTTTTTGTCAAATCCCCTAAATCATCTCCTCGTGACGCCACCTGGTGAAATCTCCATCCTCCGTGATCAGATCATGATTTACCCCTCTAAGATCATCACTAGGCTGTTTATATTCTATATATATATATATATATATATATATATATATATATATAGTCTATGGGCCTAGGCTATTTATATTCCTGGTGAAATCTCCATCCTCAGTGATCAGATCATGATTTACCCCTCTAAGATCATCACTAGGCTGTTTATATTCTATATATATATATATATATATATATATATATATATTCAGTCTATGGACCTAGGCTGTTTATATTCCTGGTGACATCTCCATCCTCCGTGATCAGATCATGATTTACCCCTCTAAGATCATCACTAGGCTGTTTATATACAGTCTGTGGGCCTAGGCTGTTTATATTCTATATATATATATATATATATATATATATATATATATATATATATTCAGTCTATGGACCTAGGCTGTTTATATTCCTGGTAAAATCTCCATCCTCAGTGATCAGATCATGATTTACCCCTCTAAGATCATCACTAGGCTGTTTATATTCAGTCTGTGGGCCTAGGCTGTTTATATTCTATATATATATATATATATATATATATAGTCTGTGGGCCTAGGCTGTTTATATTCAGTCTGTGGGCCTAGGCTGTTTATATTCTATATATATATATATATATATATATATATATATATATATATATATATAGTCTATGGGCCTAGGCTGTTTATATTCTATATATATATATATATATATATATATATATATATATATATATATATATATATAGTCTGTGGGCCTATGTCAAGTGTGTGACTTAAGCGGATGTATTATGCCTAAGTCAAAATAAAATGTGACTTAACCAAGATATGGTAACACTTTATTTTGAAGGTGTCTACATAAGAGTGACATGAGCGTGTCATAAACATGACATGACAAGTATCATGAGCATTAATTTAACTTCAAAATGTCATTAATGTTCATGACACATCCCTTGTCCCTTTAACATCATCACTTCTTTGATAATTTGCCACATTTATAGTCATCAGATCAGAACCCAGCAGAGAAGAGCTGGAGGGAGATTGATTAGTTATCAGTTTAGTTTATCAGAGTTTTATTGTTGACACTAATATTGGTAACACTTTACTCTAAGGTGTCTACATAAGAGTGACATGAGCGTGTCATAAACATGACATGGGATGTGTCATGAACATTAATGACACTTTGCAGTAACATTAATGCTCATGATACTTGTCATGTCATGTTTATGACAGGCTTGTGTGACTCTTATGTAGACTCCTTCAAAATAAAGTGTTACCATATCTTGCTTAGTTACAAAGGCATGTTCAAAACATTGCCTAAGTCATTTATTTCTCTTAAGTCACATAATTTACACACAGTGTTATTACTATGCCAATAGCCGTCCTTTGTTACATCCTTTTAGAGTGAAATGATCAATAAATGTCATATGCTACACTTTTGGTGACGTTTTTTGTGTTTCCTGCTAAACTTGAGAGTTAGGCGATTATTTTAACAGGGTGACGATATATTTCTCTTTTAATGGACTTTAAGTTTATCTCAGCCTGCTTTCAATGATGGATGTTTTAGCTAGGAGCTAACATTGCATTTGTTTCTGTATTTCTCTGTCTGTCTCTCTGAAGTAACTTTAATTTGTCCTGTTTATCCCTAGGCCCTTAAAAGATTGGGATTAAATAATGTACCAGTCAAGATGGGGCAGACCCTGTGTATATGCTCCCGTGGCTCCATCACCATTGATAACAAGAAATATTACTTTGTCCAGAAACTAGATGAAGGGTAAAGGATCATTTTTCTAAATTATTTTTTTTAATATTTCCACTTACTAACAGTATAAGTGTGGTGATATTTTATGTTTTCTCCTTTTTGTTTTGTTGTCTACATATTTATTTGCCTTTTTGTGTTTGTATTTCTGCATTTACTTATTTGTTTATTTTATTTTTATTGATTTATTCTGATATATATCACTTAATAATTTGCCTGCTGTCCGCTATGGTTTTGCGTTTTCTTGTATGCTGTCGTTCCACTTCACTCTTTAGCCTTTTGTTGTTTCATTGCCTTTTGTGGTTTTGCTTGATTTTGTCTGTCAAAGCACTTAATAAACGCTTTTTTCAAAGGTGCTATATAAAAAAAGTTATGATTGTTAGTCATGTTGTCAACAAATTCAATATAAAGACTAAAATTAATTTATCCCACTACCCAAAGCCTGAATGTATTGCTGATGTTGTTTCTGTTATCCAGAAACTATTAAGTTTTTTTCACAATTGCCGAAACAGATTTATTGAAAACTTCCACCCTTTTCTTAGAACTGCAAACAAAGAAAAAAAAAATCTTCAAACTACATTCCCAAACCTCTGACTCTTCTGGCAATATAAAACATTTGCTTCAAAATATTTATATCTGTGCTTTAAATCAGACTTTCTTCCCGATAATAAACACAGCCAAGCAGTATATAAACATTCCTGATCAGCCATTCACTAGTCAACTATAATAACTCTATATATATATATATATATATATATATACTACTACAACTATAATCTCTCTCTGTCCTCAGGGGCTTCAGTTATGTTGACCTGGTCGAGGGGGCAAAGGACGGGCGATTCTACGCCTTGAAGAGGATTCTGTGCCATGACCGTGAAGGCCGTCAGGAGGCTCAGACGGAGGTGGAGATGCATCAGATTTGTAATCACTCCAACGTCTTGAGCCTGGTTGCACACACCTTTGTAGATCGTGGAGGCAAGACTGAAGCCTGGTTGCTTCTGCCTTATGTTCGGGTAAGTTGATGCATCGGTTAGTATGAGCGGAATAACCCTGCAGGAAACGATCTGATTCTGATGTTGTGTTTGTGTTAACAGAAAGGTAGCCTGTGGTCTGTTCTTGAGAAACTAAGAGACAAGGGAAGCTCAATGCCTGAAAAACAGATTTTGCAAATATTGCGTGGCATCTGCTCTGGACTCAAGGCCATTCATGAAAAAGGCTATGCACACAGGTAATCTCTCTCTATGCAAACAACAAACATTTACATGCAGCATAAAGGTTCTGGCTTGAAATGCCACACCGGTGTCTATTTTGAGGCCTTTTGGATCACAGTGCACACTCTGCACGATAAGAAGAACAACTGCAATTGTACAGTTTTTATATACTTGAATGAGAATGTATACATTTGCTTTGGCTTTGTTTAAATGAGAATGATGGAGAATGTACAGTTTTTCAGAAGCCGTGGGCGCTGCCAGTTGTATGTTAAAACTCTCTCTGCCCTTTTTCACATTGTACGTTTTATCAATCAAGTTATATGTTTTTGTAAACAATTAGAACATACACTTTGCCAGCCAGCATTTGCGGTAAAACACAGAGTTTGTCTGAGTATATCCGACCATCTTTTTACATTCATTTTATCATAATTTTTTCATATGAACACAAATGCTCACATCTGAACTTATGCTTTGTGTCAGAGACCTGAAACCCACAAATGTGCTTCTGGATGAGGATGACAGGCCAGTTCTGATGGACCTGGGCTCTATGAACCGTGCCAGGATTGAGGTAAGGGCATATGAAGAGTTTACATGATTTATAGATCACTTAATAAGCATTGATACAAATGGTCAAACCCCAAATAAGTTAAATTGAAGCCTGGGGTCAGTCACATGATCCCCACCGTGTCTTCTTTATGTGGCATCAGAAGAAAAACGCTTCATGGTTTGTGATGTCTGACTGTGTAAGAACAGAGTAGATCACAGGTTTTCCTTTCTGCCTCCCGCTTAGAGAAAAAATAGAGCAGGTGAGCAAAAATAAATAAGAGCCGCATTGCGTCCCATTGATCTTTACACGTTGCCGGCTATTTCCAAAAACGGACGCCACTGCTGCTGAATCACGTGCGCCGCTGCTGAAATTTCACATGATCATTAATATCAATGCGCCACTAATGATTTCTACTGGCACTGTGTGAGCACAACAACAACACAACGTTATTTTCGACTTGTTTTGAGTCATCAACGAGCGCATCAAATCCTGTCGGACCCTCTTAGGACACCAACGTAAAAGGAAACATTCAAGCTTATTCACGGTCTGTATAGCGAGTAGCGCAGGTACCGGAGCAGGAAGTTCACCAGGGCCACGGCGAGCGACGAACTAAATCCAATCAACCTGTCCGGGCGGTAGGGTCATATATATCTATATATATATCTATATATCTATATATATATCTATATATATTTATAGATATATATCTATATATATATATATATATATATATAGATATATATCTATATCTATATCTATTTATAGATATATATCTATATATATATATATATATAAACACCTTTCTTATATATATCTATGGGTAGGGGGGCTTTTAGGCCGGACAGTGTCTTGTGGTGACCTATCAACACATGGCTCATTTGAATATTCAAATGTGTAGACAAATGTAGACATGAGCAGCAAAGGCAAAGCAGCTATCAGAGACATGCTAGCAGTGACTAGCATCGAGCTAATCGGACTACAACTCTGCTTAAAACCGGATCATACCAAACAAATATCTTCTTGCGTGTCCCGTGTATGCAAAGTGTCCTCCTTTTGATGTGGAGGAAACGGCCCCCTACCGGAGGTCAGAGGTCAAAATACACTGTTGCATATGCCGTTTGTTAGCCGCGAGCTAACATTAGCTAACAGTTAAAGTTGTTTGAATCACACTAAACTGTGACTAACTGTTTTGAATAACTTCCTGTCACTCAACACATGCCACTTTCAAAACAAGAGCACAGTGTGTTAACAGAATTGACCACAGCATTAAAATGCCTTAAATAAAATATAGAAGAACCCTTATTCTCCTTTAAAATACATCTTAAATAGGCATTGATTAAGTTCAGTGTATATGATGGAATAGTGGAATTAGATCTGCGGGAGGCCACCAAATTTGGACTTTTATGGAAAAAAACACTGGCTGGCTGCTCCACGTCTAGTGGAAACATGTTGACAGCAATTAAAAATGACACAGTAGGATAACAAAGATTTTATAATACGGGATCTCCCGACTGTGAAAGATGTTCTGTGAGGTGTTTGCTCTCATTTAGCTCTCAAAGTGCACAAGATTGATGCATTTTACTTTACAGGGAGACGTTTCTTTACATGCTTGACTGTTTCTGACTCCAATCTTCCTCAGAAGTGTCATTACTCGTCCTTAAATTATATTCATTATGGACGTGCACTTAAAATCATTGTTTTATTTCATGGCCTTGGTGCCCTTTGTGGCTTTGCCCCTAAAATGAGGAGATCAATCCCAGGCCTGGCAGGGACTGTTCAGACCCCCAGCCAGGAACTCCTGCCATGGAGAAGTTTGTTCTACAGGAACAATTCAGCCAGAAGAATTAAATGTTCAAAAGGAGGCTGTGAATTCTGCAAACAAAGTGTAAATTACAACTCAAGCAAATTGAATCTGTTTTTTAGTTACCTATAGTAATGATATTGGTCAAAATTATGTGAAATTGCACAGTTTTTGGTTAAAAAAAAAAAAGCATTTTACAAAAATATGAGGTTCGAGGAATGCAGCTGCCCACGCCCCTAAGACCTCTAAAACCTGTATCACTTACATTATTTCCTGCTGATATTAAAGTTATATTTTGAACATTACTATTAAATGTTGTTGAGTAGTTTTTTTGAGTACAAAATGTGAGATATGTCAGAATTGGTGATATCTGGGTCTTAAATACCAAGCAATGCTTTAGAAGCAACTCATCCTTGTTCTTGTCTTCTCTAGATTGCAGAGAAGTTTTTAATGATAATAAAACACAAATTCAAGAATCCAGAATATTGCAGCTTTTAACTTTATGGACGTTTTACCAATTTAAATAGATATGTAACAAGCTAAAGCCTAAGTGTTTGTACTTTTGAGGGTTTTTCATAAAGCACAATAAATTCCACAGTTTTCTGCCTGTAGGAAGTTCTGTGAATGCTTCCAGCAATGTTTGGTGCTTTCTACATGTTTCTGCAGTTTATTTTAACAAAGCAGCTTTCAACATTGATAGCGCTTTTTGAAAAACTCATATTTGTCTTTTGGTTTTCTAGAGAAGTGAAATGTTTGCAATAGAAAGAGAGATATAGAATAAATATTTACACAAGAGAACGACAGGCAACAAACCTGCTTGTTGTTTTAGCTGTGCATGTTGAAGGCTTATTGAAGGCTCTTAATGATGCTTGCTCTTTGATAAATGTAATGAAACTGAGTTAATTTCAGGTTCGAGGGAGCAGAGAAGCCATGACCATCCAGGACTGGGCCGCCCAGCGCTGCACCATCTCCTACCGGGCTCCTGAACTCTTCAATGTGGAGAGCCACTGCATTATAGACGAGCGCACTGATATCTGGGTACGCCCTTTATTCTTTTCTCTTTGTGTGTGTTGGACAGTAAGTTTCTTCCCTGATGACGTGTTTCTCTCCAGTCCCTGGGCTGTGTGCTGTACTGCATGATGATGCTGGAGGGCCCGTACGACATGGTGTTTCAGAAGGGGGACAGCGTTGCTCTGGCGGTCCAGAATCCAGTGACTATCCCTCAGTCCTGCAGGTCAGTCTGCAGACTATATATATCCAAATTAAGCACAAGTAACTAAGTAGTTGTTATGAACTGTAAGGACATACTGTGTAATAGCAGCCACAAAAATAACTCAACATGTAAAATAAAAACCTGTAATTATTTAATGCCATTGTGAAACCGGGTCAAAAGTCTTTATACACAACATTTATAACGTTAAATCTCTTTTCTACTAGTAGCTGGCAGTTAAACACAGTCACAGACAGGCTATACATTCATATTTACATTACATTAATATATACAGTGAGCCCCATCTGACTTGTTCCCCTGTTGTTTGTGTTTAGAGCTGTATTGTGCTTCAGCCAAGTATTAGATATGAAATATAAGGTAACACCATAAAAATATGAAGATAACAAATATGTACACCTATGGAATATCTTTGCTTATACATCTTAGTTTTTCTTACCATCAGATGTGCATAAGCTATAGTTCATGAACTTATTTGTTCAAAAAGGACAAATTAAAATACAAAAAGTGAAATGATTAGTTATCTAAGGTAATTTGCAGTTTTCAGCATCAGCTGAAAGAAATCCAAACTGTGCATGCTTTCTGAATCAGGATCAGAATGAAGCGGTAATTTATATATTTATATAATAACTTGCCCAGGTACTCGGAGGGCCTGCAGATGCTGCTGAGCTCCATCATGGTGTCAAATCCCCAGGAGAGACCAAACATCAGCTGGGTTCTGGACCAGGTTCAGGACCTGCAGAGTCGCAGCCCCAACACCCAAACCAACATGGTCTGATGCTGCTCCGTGAACTAGATGTGGGGCCTTGGAAACCTTTGCACACATAAATGAACGTCTATTCATTTTAAGCTTGAAAATCTTTCTTTTATTTATTGACTTTAGTGTTAACGCTGAGGTGCAGACTTTCACTCGGCTAGGGGAGCTTGGCAACAGAATCAGCTTTTAGTTTCAATGATCCGATCCCGCCTGAGCTTTACTCTAGTAGACTTACATGTACCAAATGATATGACACATCTGAAAGGCCTTAAATGTATTTTGACCATGCAATATAATGCTTTTGGCTCGGGTCATCCGTTGCTTTACCTTGTAGACTTAAAGGATAGTTTACATACTTTCTCTGAGAGTTGCTGGGGAAGATGCTGCAGGTGTGAAGATACGGAGGCAGCAGCCTGTTAGCTTAGCTTCATGAAGACTAGAAATATATTATTATTATATATTATTATATCCATAATAAACCAAGCTAATGTGTTAATAACTCAGCTTTAGAGCTTCTGTTAGGCAGATTTTGTGTAGGGATCAAAATTGATAGTTTTATTGATACCAACGCTGTTATCATTTCTGCTCATCAGTCTTATTATTTATTGATAACCTTATTGGATTCTGATTTAAAACTTTCTGTGTGTGGATGCTTTCAGCATCAACATAACTGTTTTACTCTCTCTGAGTGTGAACAGAGTGTAGATAATATATAAATATAATTGTATTGACAACACAAGCAGCCGTTGTCATCTTTCCTAACGAGGTGAAGCCGTTTCCTTCTCTCCTTCCCTCCGTATTGTTCAGTTTAGACACACAGAAAAAAAACATGCTGGCATCGAAAAAAGGGAATTGATAATTGATGGATCGGACATTTTAGAACATTTTTTTAGCTGTTCCATATTGTTTCCAGTCTTAATTCTGAGCTCGGCTAACTGGCTGCTGGTTGTTAGTCTGATGAAAAAGTGTATTTCTAAAGATTATTTTAAAACAGGAAAACATTTTTGTCTTAAAATTGTAGTTTTAGTAAGAAAAAGAACAACATAAAAAGCTTTGCCAAACTTTCCGGTGGATGAAAGCTACCTGAGTCTAATACATATCAGATTTCATTCCCTGTCAACAACAAGTATAGTCTAGTTCCCTTTATTTTTTTTCTTTATCTTGATTCCAGATTTTTGTGAGTGTCTTGTAGTTACATGTGTGTGCTGTAAACCTCAATATATAACTTCTCCTTCAGCTTTTCTCTGTTTGTCTCTCACCTGCAATGCTGCATTTAAACACACAGAGGTGCTGCTCCATCACAGTCCAGTCTGGAGAAAGAGGGTCTACTTTACTGTCAAACACATCAAGAACTACTTGTTTTAATGAATTACTAAGTTTAACCTTTACTTTTCACTGTATTGTGCTTTTAAACTTTATTTTCCATTCCAGCTCTGCTCGTGTTACATTCTGGGTTTCCTCTCATGTGAATGTGGTCTCACACTTTAGTTCTCTCAGGGTTCACCCTCATCTCAAAGGGTCTCACAGACTTAAACGGTACCTTTTAAAACAAACTAGATACAAAAACACTTTGGGCATTTCAAGTGAAAATGATTGCTTTTGTGAGTGTAATGACTGATATAATAAGTAATAATAAGTGATATTGAAAACATCCTCATGGTTAACTTATACAGTTGAATGTTGGAATGACAATTGGCAAATTGTTTATTTTTTTCCAACACAAAGTTCATAAATGTCAGAAGATGATGATTGTTTGTGTTGCTGTTAATGGGAAGATAATTCTGGCATCTGGTGGATTGAGATTTTTTTAAATGTGCTGATGGAGATATTAATGAGTAAGAGTGTGTTATTTGATTATGGGACATTCTGTTTAAATTCTGTTTAATCTCTTATTCACTGCACAGTAAATGACAAATAAACATTAAATATGTAGCACTCTGTACACAGTTTTTAATATAAATGTGAAATAAAACCGCATCCTACATTAAAGTAAGAAAGAAAAGTATGTGAATCAATTCTCAGTAACCTGAACGACTACATCAGCATGATGCACACAATGTGGCCAAAAATAAAGCCTATGGGTTCATTCGTTTTAAGAATTACTCTTTTTTTCAATTTTCTCTATTCTCTATTTCTCAATTTTTGCTCATGTTTCGTATTGCAGCGGGAAAAAATGCAAACAAGCTCAATTATGACTCTTTAGATTAGGAATTTTTGCTGTAAGGGTTTTATATTTGTAAATCAGAACTCTGAAGAATTATTTTTTTCCAATTTTGTGTTGAAAAACTTGCAAACACAACAGAGTCCTGTCCTAAACTCTGCCCAGCATCTTTGGGATGAAGTGAAATCATCATGTTCTCCTGGAGCTAATCCCATCCAAGTCTTCTGTCAAACCTCCAGAAGACTGGAACCTCCGATATCGAAATACAATGTTTGATAATCTTGTGTGAAATGTGCGGGAATCCACATAAAGTAGTAAAGACCAATAACAAAGGTGACATTCGATCCTGTAAAACATTAAAATGTGTAATCTTTTGTGCTCATGACATCATTTGGGAGCTTTTCCACATTAAATCAGAAATACTGAACTTTCTTAATGAAGTCTTAGATGAATCATCTCCTGTGGCAGACGAGCTCAACCTTCATCCGGCAGCATTTTGATCTCTGGTGGCCGTTCTCTGCTTCTCTGTGTGTTTCTGTGTGTGTGTGTGTGTGTGAGTTTGTGCACACATCCTTGGAAACTAATATCAAACTGCTCATGTAGTTGGATTTACAACCTTACGTCCACTCAGATCAGTGAGATGTCACACTGCACTGCTGTCCCAATTACTTTCAAAGGTAATTTCGACCTTACCAGGCACACACACACACACACACACACACACACACAAACAAACAAACAAACAAACAAATGGCCGGTCATAAAGTATACATAACACAGCACATATTTACAGTGCATGTGCCCTTTTATACACAAACACTCTAAGGATTCATTACACTTGAATGAATGATATCCCAGCTGATTTCTTTCTCAGTCCCACCTACAGATCCCAGACTCCCCTGGGACAGAGCTGTGTTTATGGGTTCAACACACACACACACACACACACACACCTTTTATATTCACTATCATCTGCCTGTGAGGGGCTGAAATGATGTCATACAACACAAGCGCAAGGTCAACTCAATGTTCGCCCACATTTTAGCACCAATTTCTTGTGCTTTTGCTTATCGTTCAGTTGGGGGATGCACCAGCAGTTTGGATCCTGTATGTGTGTGTGTGTGTGTGTGTGTGTTTGTGTGTGTGTGTGTGTGTGTGTGTGTGTGTGTGTGTCCTCAAACACAAACACACTTTAGCTCTCACACTATAAACCATCTGCAGGCTTTATTGATTTGGCAATGAATCAATTAGTGAATTATTTAATTAGAAAAGCATTATGGGTCAGCACAGAGCTGCAGTGTTCCTGGGGCTCTTTAATCATTAACACATATGTTTTTATGTTTTGGACCCATGTGGGTGTGAGCATGAAGTCGTATCTGTGCAAACGACCGTACAGAAGTTTTCTAAATACAGTGAATTCAGACTCTTGTAAAGCCGCCCAGTAAAGTTTCTGCTGTGACTTCCCAGACGAGGGATCCTATTTCTTTAAAGCTTTATGTGTACAGACCCAGAACTTTTGCTGTCACTCAAGTCCAAATTAGCCTTGGCTGCTGCTGAAAGGGGAGAAATATGGACGTCTGCCCCGCTGAGTGGATGAGTTATGACTTGTGTTGGTGATCGAGGCGTTCTTTCCATCCAGGGGCTTTCTTTGTGCTCATTAATTCATGGGAGTGTTTGGGTTAAAATGCATAATGAGTTCATTAAGCGGGATTGGCGTAATCAGGAAAGGTATTGCCTTAATTACTGGCTCAGGGCCAGATCTCTCCGTTCTCTGAGATCGGCAACCCGCCCTGTCCACAGAGCTCACTAATTTAATTAAGTGTACAGAATGCTACACCCTAACGTCGCCCTTGGGGGCAATTATGGCACTAGAGATTGAAAGATCTCCGCCGGGGGTATTTTACTTACTGGCAGGAGATTGCCTGTGTCAGTTAGCTGATTGCATTGATTATATTGATTTGTAACAGCTTTTCGGGTAATTTCATCTGCAAAGGTGAGAGCAACACGTTGGCCCGGGAGTTTTTTATTTATTCTTTCTTTATTTAGACCCCGGACTCTTTTGCCAAGTGATTAGCTGAAATGGAGCTCCACAATAAGTCTTTTAAAGTGGGAGTTGGGGAGGGAGGATCGATAGTTTTTATTTGCCGTATAAGGTCAGTTGGATGTTATGAATTCTTTTAAAGGCATCACAACTCTCTTTCACCTGCAGTGAAACTGCTGCATGGTTGTGCTGAAGCTGCAAAAAGTGTCTTAAACAGGCAGCTTGGACAAGAACTTTCAGACGGGTTGTAGTTAAAATCACAG